>NC_033642.1:6811930-6913935 GCF_001540865.1 Ananas comosus | reverse complement strand
TATATATATATATATATATGTATATATATATATATATGTTAATATATATATATATATATATATATAGAGTTGAGCTGAAATGCTATCGGTAGCAAACGGGCTCCGTTGCGAAATCGATGATCGGTACCGATAAAGTATCTAGAAATCAAATTTCATACTTTTCCAATATCATTCTCTTGTCCATCAAGTGGACACAAAAATAAATAGCTGAATATCCTTTAAGAAGTGATGATAGGAATCTTATAATCAAGATCGAGAAAATAGATTTTGTTCTAAGTAGTTTAAAGAATTTTCTAACCAAAATTTAATTGATTTGGATATTTTTACACCGTTAAACATGAAAATGCCTCATATCGATCATTAAAATCACAAATTTTAGAAACTTTTGATCATTGGGTCAATGATGTCAAAAAAAATTGAAATTTAATTTTTAGATATTTCAAGTGGTATAGATCATACTCAATGGTGCGATTATCGATTTGGAGTTATATCATCGAAAACAAATAGATGGCAACGAAGCCTCTTTGCTACCGATAGTATTCTAGCTCAACTATATTAGTTATAAATATATTATATAGATTAGTATATATATTATATATATATATATATATATATATTATATATATTATATGATACTATGGTATATATATACGTATATATAAACATAGGCTAGAATAGCTATTTGCTAATAACACCAGCATGACTTGGTTGGCTATAAGTTTTCTGTCCATAAATTAAGAAGATGTGCGTCGCGTAGATGAGCCGCTCCCTAGGGTTGATGTGGGTGGTTGGTTGAATAGTATAAGGCGAACAGATGAAAATTTGATTAGAAAAGATAAATCTAACGGGCAAAATTTGGATTAGCACCAAATGTTTCGGTGCTATCTTATAGTATCCAGCGGAGGTACATATATCGTATATAGCGGTAATAGTAGTAGGTATAGGTAGGTATGATATAGCTATATATGCTATAGTATAGTATAGCTATAGTATATAGAGAGAAGAGAGGAGAGGGGAGAGGAAGAAGAGAGAGAGAGAGAGAGAGAGAGAGTTGGACCTGGGCTACATATTAGTAGCAAAATCACATTGTTGCTACCAGTTTTTTAGCCTTTTGATCAACTCTTTTTTATATTTCTAACCATTGGATTGAAAATATATATCCAGTGGGGACCCTCCAAATCCTATAGGTGGACACCTCAACTGGCTAACCGATCTAAAATCATGCGCTGGATCCTAGTTAATTTTTCATCCAAGGTTAAAAATTTTGATTGCAAAAAGGAGCGTTTACTATTATATATATGTTACCAGGGCCTAGATGTCTCTCTCTCGTTTTCCTTCCTCTCCTCTTCCTCTTCTCTCTCTTTCCCCTTCTCTCTATATATTAGTATATAATATTATATATTGTATATATATATATATGTATATATATATATATGGAGTTGAGCTAAAAATACTATCAGTAAGTAACGAGGCTGGTTTTTTACTACCTATTATGCTTTTCGATGAGATAGGCTTCCAATGACGATCAGCTCCGTTAAATATGATCTTAAACTATTTAAACTACTTAGAAATCAAATTTCACGAGTACTTTCGATATTTTTTTTATCCATCAAGGAACATGAAAAAAATGGAATGGCATGTAAATATGAATATTCGCTTTAAAAATGATATAGAGAGTCTGGTTAATCCAAGATCAAGAGTATAGCTCTGGTTTTAAATAGTTTAAAGTAATCTTCTAAACAAAAATTCAATTGATTTGATATCTTTACGCCGTTTAAATGAGAAAACGCCCCTTTATCGTACCTATTAAAATTTTAATTTTGAAACCCTTTGATCATTAGGCAATAGATATCGAAAAGTTTAAATTTGATTTCTAAACACTTCAACGTGGTATAAGATGTTTCAAACCGAGTGCGATCGTCAATTTGGAAGCTTTCTAATCCTTCGAAAAAAAATAAGTAGCTAAAACGGATCGTTTTACTACTGATAGTATTCTAGCAAAGATCTCTATCTCTCTCTCTCTCTCTATATATATGTATATTATATATATATTATAGAGAGAGGAGAGGAGAGAGAGAGAGAGAGAGAGAGAGAGAGAGAGAGAGAGGAGCATTAATTAAACGCAGTTCCACGTGAGCATGCAGTTGTTGCTGTCGCCTACTTGGCCCCTTGCTGTGTCCACACCCGGCAGCAGCACTTGTCCTCGGATCCACTGACAGCGACTTGTGGAGGAAGCCGCTTCCAAATGCGTTTTGGCGCCGACGGATACTGAAAGCACCCGCGCAACAAACCACAGTAATTAATTATTCGGGTCAATTTCATCTATCCCCCTGTAAAACTTTCAAACATTATACATACCCCTATAAATTTGATAATGTCGCAATTATTCTTTTAAAATTGTTTACTTTCTTTCAAAATGTCCAAACCATTAAGTTCTCCCTCTCTCTCTGTTACTTTTACTTCAGATTAAAAATAAGTTACAGATTGAAATGTCTATTTTATCTTTGACTATTATAAATGGGTTTCAAAATAAAAGAGATTTCAAAACCATTCCTCACTTGTTAAATCTTTTTTGTCTATATAAAGATAATATTTAATAATAGTTTGAATAAATGTACTAATATTTAATTCAGATCAGTTAAATATTTAATTGGAATAAATTTTACTAATATCTTTTTATGACAGGTATTGGATAAGTTAGCTTGGATACTTATGTTAGTTTAAATAGTCAAATTTGTATTATGCAAAATTTCACTCATTTTTGGATTACAAACTGTTCAAGCTAATTGTTTTAGATTATTTAAATATTATAGAATCTTTTACTTCAATATTTTCAGATTAGTCTTAGATTTTCATATTTCTTTTACTTCAATTTATTTTAGAATGTAAAATTTTAAATTCATAAAAGCTTGTTTACATGCTAATTTGTAATACTATTCCAATTGATTTTCTTAACTTGCATTACTTTTATATATAGTTGTATCAAATTTTTTTTGTTGCTCCTTTCTAATCTTGTACATAATATTAAATCATTTTTTTATTACTTCAAATTTGATAAGTAATTTTATATTGCGTAATTGATGATAAAGTTTTATAATTGTTCAATCGATTTATTCTTCACTTTCTCCCTTTATAAAAAACTAAAAAAATTTAGGAGCATTTAACTAGATTTAATAAGATAAAAATACTATTCTTTTAGATTAGATTATACAAAATTTACAGAAATCAATACAAAAATCTAACTAAATGACTTACACATATTTCATAAGTAGGTCTAAAAAATTATATTAAGTTTTTTTAACTAAATATCTTAGATAATAAGTATGCATGTTGCTAAATCCTAATTATGAATTTTAAATTCAAAGGGTATTTACGAAAGTTATAACTTATTAGTGAGAGTTGGATCATTAATTTAAAAGGGCAATTATGAAAAATGCAAAAACTAGTATTTGCTTTGCCATTAGAGTACCTAGATTTTAACGGAAGTTACTTTGAAGGGTAGTTTTGAAATTTTGTTGTATTTAGAGAGGTATTTAGGATTTTTTAATTTTTATAGGGGCATCTATATAAATATATGCTTTTGGAGGGGCACACAAAAAATTTTCCCTAATTATTAGTACCATGCATACACGTGAAATGTGGTGTTCACCTGCTGCTACTACTGCTTGCAACAGCAATTTCTAATAATGCGCTAGCTTATTGAAAAGAAAAAGAATAAAATGCACTCATCCAACTTTCAAATTCGACTGGAGTAGTTTCCATATATAGAGAAAGAGAGTTCGACTATGATACTTTTAAAAGTATGTACTTCTAAGTTTTGTATCGTTAATTAGATCTATCTCTTTGACTAATTTCACCTCTTAGATTATGCTATTCTACCAACCATCCACTCAATTCTAAGAAACTATTATTATCTTAACCTTACAAATCTTCATCAAAAAGTTGGAAACCTACCAGCACTAATAACTTGGTGCTTTTAAATGGCTACTATACTATCAATAGTACCAAACACTTCATGCTATCAAGTTTTTCCCGTTATATCTGCCCTTTCAATTATTTTTGTCCCTAAAATCATACTATTCAACCAATCACCCCCTCAACCTTAGGGGATCACTATTATCCTAATCGAAAATCACTATCATCATAATCGCACATCCCTTCATCCAAGAACTGAAAACCTAATATCACCAAGCACTTGGTTGCCTAATTCTCACTACAACAGAATTAGATTATAGGGACACATGTTTAGGACACTTTTGTGTAAGTGTCCCATTTATGTCAAAACTTAAAAAAAAAACTACTAATGCCTAAATATAAAGTCCAATCCAACCAAAAATAAAATGTTACTCTTCTCAACCCACCCCACCTAGCCCATTCGACCCGATTACAAACAGAAAAGAAAAAAAAATGAAAAATTGATTACCATTTTTCCTTCTTCCCTCACTCAATCGACTGAAATCCTAGACGAAGATCCCTTCCTCTCGTCCTCCTCCGCCACCGCAGCCAACGAGGTAGAGTTCCGGCGGTTGCTGAATACTTAAATAAGTGTTGGTAAGTTATCAGCACTCTTTTTAGATTATAGTGACACTCTTTAACTGTCACTATATACCTAGCGACTCCACATATAGCAACACTTTTTAAAAGTGTCGGTAATTTAGCCAGTAGCACTTTTTTTTGACCTGTACCGATATTTAAAAGTGTCGCTATAGACCATTTTTGTTGTAGTGTCTATATATATATATATATATATATATATATATATTATTGTAAGAGGATAAGTTATCACCTGCATACACCTGAGTGCATTTTTATATATTATTTTATACTGTGCATTTATCTATCTGTTTTCCATTTCATACATTAAACCTAGCTAGCACCCTAGAAGTTATGATCTTTTTTCTATGTAGGTATTGTACCATGCATCAAACTGAAAGCATGGAATTAATAAATGAAGAACCAGCATGAATAAATAGTATGGACATACTGATAAAATTAGGTGCGAAGAATATATAATTTTAACTTTATGATAACGACTAAATTCAAACACTATTGAAAGCTCTTAGACTAAAATAAAATCTAGCTTATAACCGACCGTCCCTAGAGCAGGTGGCAAAGGGCTTGGTGGTTGGTATCCGAGACCCAAGTTCGAATCCTAGTTGATTCATATTTCTAGTTAAGTTTATTTCTAAATCAAATAAACGAAGCAGGTAGCGTACTACCTATCTCTCAAAAAAAAAAAAAAAAAAAAATTCTAGCTTATAGAAAATTTAGGATCTTGAATGTCAAAATTAAAATTCTGAGGACTAAAATGAAACTTCACTAAAAGTTCAGCGACTAGCTAGTAGTGCAATTTGTTCGAAGAGATATTTAGATGCTATATGTTCTAGTGAAAATTAAGCAAAAAGAAAAAAAAAAAATTGCAAGTCTCGAAAGTGAAAGTTCTAATATATTGTGTATTTCTAAGTTCTTTTCAAAAGAAAGTTTTGAAGGTATTCTAATAATAGAGCAAATTTTCTAATAATACTGCTCATACAACGCTCTATTCTATAGTAAAAGCAAACAAGTGTCAAATGTCTAAATATTATCGACCGTCTCTAGAGCAAGTGGCAAAGGACTTGGTGGTTGGTACTCGAGATCCAAGTTCGAATCCTAGTTAATTCACATTTCCAGCTAAGTTTATTTCTAAATGAAATAAAACGAAGCAGATAGCATGCTACCTATCTCTCAAAAAAGAAAAAAAAAGTCTAAATATTAGTTTCGCCTCTACTTCTGCTATATATATATTAGCTATAATTAATTAGCTCTAATGAAGCGTTTGGCAAATGAGAAAGTTGATCTAAAACTTGTGTGATTCTATTACTTTCAAATCTGCTAGATCAGATTTACAGTTTATTTTTAGTGTAGAAACAAGTTGTTAGAAAGGTTGTACAAGATAGTATACTCTACAACAGGCCAAATTGGCCGAACTCTAATGGAGTACTAGAGCCACCATATATAGGTGGCTAGAGATCGAGCAAGGGCTGAAACCTCTCATGGATTTGCAAATCTTCGCCACAAAGAGCCAAGCGTACGTTTGGTAAATGTATACAATGAATTGATTGGATTAAACCAAGAGCTTAATTGGTACGCCCAAGTATAGTGCAATAATTGAATTAAACCAAGAGTACCTTTGGTACATTCAACTGTAGTACAGAATATATAAATATAATCTTCGCCACAAAGAGCCAAGCGTACGTTTCGTAAAAGTATATAGTGAATTGATTGGATTAAACCAAGAGCTTAATTGGTACGCCCGAGCATAGTGCAATAATTGAATTAAACCAAGAGTTTGGTATATTCAACTGTTGACTGTAGTACAGATCCACACACACACACACATATATATATATATATATATATATATATATATATATATAGTGACAGTTAAAGAGTGTCGCTATAACTTAAAAGAGTGCTGCTAATTTACCAACACTTATTTAAGCATTTAGCAACCGCCGGAACTCTATCTCGTTGGCTGCGGTGGCGGAGAAGGACGAGAGGGAAGTGTTCTTCGTCTAAAATTTTAGTGGATTGAGTGAGGGGAGAAGGGGAGATGGTAATCGATTTTTCTAATTTTTTTTTTTTTTATTTGTAATTGGGCCGAATGGACTGGGTGGGGTGGGTTGAGTAGAATAACTTTTTGTTTTTGGTTGGATTAAGCTTTATATTTAGGTGTTAGTAGATTTTTTTTAAAATTTAGGCATAAATGTGACACTTACACAAAAGTGTCCCAAACATGTGTCCCTATAACCTAATTCTGTTGTAGTGATATATGCGTGTGTGTGCGCGCGCGCGCGCACGAGTTGAAATCCAATGTTAAATTATATGAAAAGACTGTTTCTCTTCAAAAGGTTAAACTAGTAGAGAAGTAGGTGTTTCTTAATATCTAAAACAGATTAGGGAGAGGTTAACGAGTTGTACGATGCTCTTGAAAACAATCCCTCAATCACTTCCAATATACGCATATATACACATAATGTTAAGTATTTTTCTGGCTGTTTCCATATATTGTACTAATCTTTAACATAAAATTAACAGAAGAAATAAGAGATAGAGATTTATCTTTTGTAATTTTACATGGTGATCATTTAATTATCAAGTTAATTAGATCATGTTGATCTTTTAGATAACGCGAATATCTCGAAATCCATCCTTAATATTAGGCCTAGGGACATATGTGTCCATGCATCCACCCTCTCTCTTGATATGTGTGGTGTGTTGTAATGCAATTAATGTTCCTTTCATTGATATGGTGGCAAACTTAATTAGCACACTTTATATTGTCTCACTTATCAGCTATGTATGAGATACTCAAACAATCCCCTTGTAATTAAAAAGTAAAAGGATAGCCATCTACTCGCATAATTATGATGCGATGAGTAATAATGTTTCAACTCTCTGAAAGGAAATTATGTGAGAGAAGATAATAGAACTATTTACCTATCTAGTCTCTTTACAAAAAAATATTCCCTATCTAGCCTTCTTTTGAAAAATATTCCCCATCTAGCCTCATTTTCAAAGATTAGAGAAAAAAAGAGAAATTAATACCTTTAATATATATTAAGGGGTTAAGTGGGGGAGATTATCTTTTTCTCTCTCCTCTCCTATTTTTCGATATCCCTTCTCACTCTCTAATTTTTGCGTATAATTTATCTCATATCGATTTATTTCAAAATAGAAAACTTTTATATAACGCATCAATCTTTTTATATTTTGATGAAAATATTATGCATGATTCGGAATGAGTTGATTATAATGGTCCTGATCCAAAACTATTTGGATTTCTTGTACTTTAGGTTTTAATACATTAAAACATAAAATTTATAGGCCGAATGGGATCAAGATTATTTTGATATAAAAATTAATGGGAGAGGAGAGAGAAAAAGATAATCTCTCCCACTTAACCCCTTAATATATATTAATTTCTCTTTTTTTCTCTAATCTTTGAAGATGAAGCTAGATGGGGAATATTTTTCAAAAGGAGGCTAGATAGGAAATATTTTTTTTGTAAAGAAGCTAGATAGGTAAATAGTTCGAAGATAATATGTCAACAATGACTTGTACTAGCTAGCTCATGTTGTGGGCTTGCGAAAGCTAAGATTCCGGCGGCTTTGAAAACAACTACCACAAATAAAGTAAAGGAACTGTACGGATTACAATTTGAACCTTTGGGATGAGGAAAAGTAATTCTATATATGGTTTAGACTTAATTTTGAGTGTAAGTTGATCAAGTAATGCAAGATTTGTCAACATGCATAAAAAAGAAAATGAGGGGGGAGTAAAGATAAGTTTAATTTGCATGCTAGGTATAAAAGATCGATTGATAATTTGTACGAGTGATCTATATAAGACTTCTACTCACCTGGATGGTGATGATCAGAACGATGAACCATGCGTACGCCTGATCTTAATTTGTTAAAACCTAAATTACACTTTAGGTCCTCAAACTGTAAGACGTGTGAAATTATTGGCATAAAACATTAATCTGTTGTAAGTTCTGGCTTGAATTTTATAAATTATTGCAATCAAATTCTACAGCATATATAATTTAATTGACAAAATATTAATTAATATGTCGCTAATGCGGAAGTGATATAGCAGTATTGTGATTAATGACTGGCAATATTTAAGATGTCATATCACTTCTATATCAGCAAAATATTAATATTTAATCAACTAAATTGGATTTTAAGACTTGATTGTAATAATTTACAAAATTCAAGTCAAAACTTATAACAAATTAAAATTGGATGACCAAAAATATAACGCATTTTCAATTTGCCATTTTATAGTTGGAAATTAAAAATCTCACTTTTTATGTACAGTAGGACTTCAAAATGATACATTTTACAATTCACAGTAGCATTTTTTTTTTTGAGAGATAGGTAGCACGCTACCCACTTCGTTTATTTTATTTAAAAATAAATTAACTTAATTAGCTGGAAATGTGAATCAAATAGGATTCGAAGTTGGGTCTCGGATACCAACCACCAAGCCTTTGTTAAATAGGAGTGTGAGAAAAGGACAAGGGACTTCATGATGGAAGTAAGGGGTTTTATTATTGGCTCTTGGGTCGTATGATCTAAAGGATCTGATAGATCAATTTAATGTGATATGTTCCAAGGGTATTCCTAACATATATGTAGAATACGAAAGCACTAATTTAAAACTTTTACTTCTTCGGCAAAAGTTACGACGACTAACTTGGTAAGAAAACATAAGATCTTCTTGAACAGCTAGAGTCTAATTAATTAACAATTGTTTTGCAAGGCATCAGGCCATGAGCTTTTAAATTCAAATCCCATGAGGCATCTAGTTTTATTTTATTTAATTCTAATGATTGATTAGTATATATCACTTTATATCTCTCCCAAATTAATATGATTAAATTAAGGTTAAAATGTATAGATATGTCCTAAACTTTAAACCATGTTGACGTTAATCCTCTGAACTCTTCTTTATTTGATTTACACCAGCTTTGCCTACAAATCGTTTGCTTTTTCTTCTTTTATTAGTAATTTTGAGAATTTTGTTAGAATCACACATTCAAGGGATCGAGATGCACGTACGCGACCTCCTTTTTTACTGAAGTGATTCTTGATGACGTGCATCCCTCGTAAATGCCTGTTTAATTTGATTCAAACAGAATCACCAAAATTGCTAACGAAAAGAGTTAAATCAAACAATTAGTAAGTAAAGAGAGTGTGAATATAGTAAAAAAAAAGTTCAGAGGAGTAATTTCAAAATGGGGTAAAGTTTTAATTAGTGGTTATACATATTAACCTTAATTTAATCCCCCTAATAATAAATTAATTTGTACTACTTCTGGTCAAGTTTGACACTAACCTTTCCTACTTAATAGATGAAGCGAAAAATATCTCCTTTGTAGCAGTTATAACACGCAAAATATATTAGTCCGAGCCAATCACATTTGTGCATGCATATAAGATAGTACAATATGATAATTATACATTAAATTGATATTTTTTCTAAAAAAAATTATTCTACTACTTCTATGCTATGTAAAAATATTTAATTGGATATTATTGTTATTATTATTATTCTATGAAATAACTGTGACAAAAAATAAAAGGAAAAATCTCAAGTGGTGATGTATGCATGTATAGAGTGTTGATCACAATCAAGTGATGAGGATAAGTTGAGGGGGTGGCCCAAGGGCTACTTTGAGTGCTTGTCGCACGTACGTGCCGACAGGGAATGCTGTGAGAGCATCACAGCATAAGACAGCCGGACAAAGACCTAGTGTTAGGGATAAGCACCAAAAAGCAAATGAAAAGGATGCCTTGATTGGATATTTGCATATTATAATATTCTTATACATATATTATAAGCCTTAATTTGTAGTTCAAGAAAACAAAAAGGTTTGCATCCATATATTTAGAGATGTCACTATATATGGATATATATATCGAAATTTTGAAAAATTCAACAGAACAAATTTAATCGACACTAAATGAATATGATTTTGATTATAGATATAAAAAAAGTAAAAAATTTGATGGAATCGGATTTGGTTATGATTTTTTTCTGTATACAATCCGAATCTGAAGGCAAATCAGAATCCATAGCCGAAACCAAAGCGGTATAAAAACTTATTTTATATATGTAATATAAATTTCTAGAAACTTATTTTAAAAAATTAATATAGATTATCAATTTAATAAAATATTTAATATATTAAGTAGTTAGGTTTGATTTGTCACTACAACAGAATTAAATTATAGGGAAATATTTTTATGACACTTTTGTGTAAGTGTCCTATTTATACCGAAATTTTTTTAAAAATCTATTAAGACCTAAATATAAAGCCCAATCCAACTAAAAACAAAAAGTTTCTCTACTCAACCAACCCCACCCAGCCCACTTAGCCCGATTACAAATAAAAAAGTAAAAAAAAAAAAGGAAAAAAAAAATTGATCACTATCTTCCCTTCTCCTCCTCTGCTGCCGCAGCCAACGAGGTAAGGTTCCAGCGGCTAAAGTCCAGCCGTGAGGATCTCGTAGGGACTATAGAGAGTTATGATTGCCACGTGTCCCTCCGCCATAGGTTGCTGGAGGAGTGAGTGCCAAAGATCAAGACAGCCCTATATATAGCGACCCCACATATAACACCACCTTTAAAAAACGTCAGTAATTTAGCCAGTAGCACTTTTTTTTGACCTATATATACCGACAATTAAAAGTATCACTATACACCGTTTTTGTTGTAGTGTGTCAATTTTGAATACGAATTTTTATTTTTTTATTCAGGCGTAGTTTCGAGTTTTGAATTTTTATACCTAATCGACTTCGGATACAATGTCGGATTTCAATTTCAGCCCATTTGCTTAAAAAATCTGCTGGTTTTTTGTTTTTGCAAAAATAAGATCACTTTTTTAATTTTTTGCATATTAAGTCTAAATTTTTGATATATAAATTGATCAAATTATCATTATTCCTCTTTGTCTTTCAATTCTCTCTCTCGTTCACCTTTTTCCTCCCTCTTCGTCTCCCGTCTTCTCCTTCACTGCTCTTGCTCTCTCTCATACTGCTTTCTCTCCTTCCTCCTTCTCCATCACCCCTATATAAACAACGCGCTCCTCCCCCTCTATGTCATCCATACCTCTATCAACATCGGTAGCAGCACATCGATGTGGGCTCGAATATGGCACAAACCGCGGAGGTGAGGGGATGGATGATGATGCAATTTGAGGTGGAGGCTCGACACACACCAGTGGCAGAGCAATTTTAGAATGATGACAATGTGATGCACCATCCTTTCCTTCCTCCCCTATGTCACTCACTCTGACACCTACCGTCTCTAGAAGCACAACGTCAATCTTCTTCTTTCTCGACTCCAATGTGCACGACCTCCCCTCGCGGTCACTCTTATCCTCCACCTCCGTACATGACACATTCGATGGCCTCAACCTTGACCACGGCAGCTAAAAAGACGACATATTCAACTATGACAACGAGGACTAACTTACACCATTTAAGACTAAGTTATACCTTTGAGGCTAAGTTGCATCATTTAAGGCCAAATTGTACCATTTGAAACTATTTTGAGATAAAGTTGCACTATAAAAAATAGAAGTTATACTGTTTAAAACTAAGTTGTACAATTTGAGAGTAAGTTGTACTATCTGAGAAGTAGCATAAATAGTGCAATTTATAAAATCTCAAAAGATGTAACTTAGTCTCAAATGGTGCAATTTATTCTTCTTCTTCTTCTTCTTCTTACTTTTCTACTTCTTGGCCTTCCCCGGAGTAGCCATGGTACATGGTGAACTTTCCAAGAAAAGAAATATTCTTCTTTCCTTTTTTTTTCTCTTCTGCTCTCTGCATCTTTTCTCTATCGTCCTCAAATCCTGCAATCCCCTTGCCGCCATCATCGTCGATGGCGACATCCTCCACCGTGGCCTCGCCGCTGAGCTCTTTGTTCAGAACAGTCTCGTTGCTGCCTTCAGGAATGCAGTAGATTGGTAGAAGCATAGCGGCGGTGGTGGAGACATGGGCAAGATATGGTGGAGGAGCGTAGAAGCAATGTAGGTGTAACGCCCCAATAGTCCTACATCGGATGGGATACTGACTCTGATCAGTTTATATGAGGCCTACACGGTAGTAATAATAACTGGGCTTAAGCATTTTAGGCCGTTGGTTTGGGTCTAACGAGTTATTATTGTTGGTGGGTCGGATCCTTGCATTTGGTATCAGAGCCGAATACCAGCCAGAAGTGTGAGAGTTAAGTGCTATACGGGACAAAGTGCTACACCAACGGATTTAGTGGGAGCCACCTCTTGAACCCATAGGAGCTACCTTTAGAATCTCACATCGTCTGGTAATTCTGGTCCTAGTTTGTCTATTTGTGATCTGATTTGGACCCGATGAGGACGTCTGGGTCTAAAATAGGGGGAGTTTGTAATGCCTCAATAGTCCAACATCGGATGGGATACTAATTTTGATCAGTTTATGTGAGGCCTACGCGTTAGTAATAATAACTGAGTTTAAGCATTTTGGACCGGTGATTTGGGCCCAACGAGTTATTATTGCTGGTGGGTCGAGTCGTTGCAGTAGGGGCAGTGGCATTGGAGGAAGAGGGAGGGAGGGAGGGAGAGAGAAAGGTGCTGCTGAGGAGAAGAAAGAAGACGAACACTATAACAAAAACGGTGTATATCGACACTTTTAAAAGTCGATACATGTCAAAAAAAAGTGCTGCTGGCTAAATTACCGACACTTTTAAAAAGTGTTGCTATATGTGAGGTCACTAGCTATATAGTGACAGTTTAAAAGTGTCGGTATAATCTAAAAAGTGCGCTGCTAATTTACCAACACTTATTTAAGTATTTAGCAACCGCCGGAATTCTACCTCGTTGGCTGCGATGGGGAAGGAGGAGGAGAGCGAAGGGCTCTTTGTCTAGGGTTTCAATGGATTGAATTTTCTATGCAAATTGACCTTTAATTTTTTACGAGTAATGCTGGTGGTACACCCCTTTGGGGGTGTAGAATATACACCCCCACCCATCCAAGGGTGAGGTTGTCGTCCACTAGTCACATCACTAGTGGACAACATCCCTTCCTTTGGATGAGTGGGGTGTATCACAAGAAGTATTTTTCATTTTTTATTCAGATTTGGTTTCGAATCTTAATAAAATCGTTCGAAAACGATTGGTCGACAATCCTACATGCATCTTAGAGAGCAGGAGCCACAAAAATGTTAGAAACTTATTTTTTACATTGAATAATTTTTATCCACATTAAGATTTAACATCAATCAAAACATCGGGTCAATTCACTCAAAATTCAAACCAAAAAGTACGAGGATCATTCAAACTTAAATGAGAGAGAGAGACCATTAGCTATAAATAGTACAATTTATACGAAAGAGATAAGACACAAAAGAAAGATCATTAAAATGAATAGAAAATATACGGGGTAAATTGCACCACGAGTTCTAAAACTTTTTTCAGCCAACTTTCATTTTAGCCCTCAAACTTTGAGGCTCAATGTTAGCAGTCCCTATGCTTTTAAAAGAATTTCACTTAAGAGTCCTCATATATATTCTCTATTAGAGGATAAATTATATATTGTCTACACCCAATGCATCTTTCACAACTATTTCTTGCATCGCACATTTCAACTCTTTCATCCATTGATTTGTAACTTTTTCTATGCATAAAAATTTGATCTTTAAATTGAGAGTGTAAAAAAAAATAAACAAATATACGCATTAATTTATAGTATATGAACAATTTTAAGTCTAAGGAAGGACTTAAATAACGTTGAAAGTTTAGATATTAAGTTAAAATCTTATTAAAATTGTGGGATACGAAATGTTGAAATCAAAAGGGTGAGGACCAGAATGAAACTTCACTCGAAGTTCAGGGATTAGGTGTGCAATTTCCCCCCATCAATTAATTAAAGAGATTCCTTATATCTAACGTCGTTGCTTACGCGTGAATGAGACGAATCATTGACTATTCATTGACAATTTATTGACTAATAAGCATTTTGTGTAGCTTCCTATTGTCTTGGAAAAGGAAATTATTAACTATATTAATGACATTGCTTAGAGAACAGGCTAAGATTTCCACTTCACAGTCCTTTTTTTTTTTTTGTTTAGTACAAGTTGTCAATCCTCTAGGATCCTCTAGAGTGTGTTTGTTTCAAGACAAAAGGAGTGCGGTGAAATAACTTACGGCCGTAACTGTACATTTTTGTTGTTTGATTTATCGTATCTTCACCTTCAGGAGGCTCAAACTTCTTAAAATAGCATAATTAACTTTGGTCCACTTCAAGTGGAAGTCTGTTACGGGAATGAAATGAGAAAGAAATAAATAAATTTTCTACTCATCCTTCGCATATCTAATTTTTACGGCAGAACTAGTGAAAATTTAGTTCCGTAGCTATACAAGAAAACAACGAAAGAAAATTAATTTTTCATCTAAACTCTACTTCACCTAAAAGTCTAGTTTAATCTAAACATTTTCTAATAGAATCTCGGTTTGAATTTTGATGTTAAAATAAGATATTCAATAATAGCTTATTTGGTATAGAAATTTTCTTGTGCGATTGAAAGTTCAGTAATTTAACTTTTTGCTTCTTAAAAGTCTCAGGACATGTTAGGTTCACATCTTTGTTACCCTGGAATCGGAATCGGAATGGGCGAATTCGTTTGTAAGTGTTTGGTACGCGGGAATCCCATTCCGATTTCGATTCCCGAGTGGAATGGGAATCCCCCAATTACCTCTTTTTCCAATCCGGTCTAGAAAGCCAGATTGAAAGTTGAATTCGGACGGAATGAATATTTATTCGAATTAAATTTATTTTTTCAAATTTTTTAATTAAAATATAAGTTTAAATTTAGAAATTAAATTTTAAATTCTAAATTTTAATTTGAACTTGAATTAAAAATTTAAATTTAATCAAATATTTCGAATCTAACTTATGAATTTGAATTTAAATTAAATTTTAATTTATATAAAGTTTTATTCAAATTTTATTTAAAACTTAAATTAAATTTATGGATTCAAATNTTTTGATGTAAATTTTTAATATATAATTTTTAATTTGAATTTAAATTAACATATTATAAAGATAAAGTTAATATATAATCTGATTCTGTTTTTTATATTTATCTGAATCAAACACCGACAATGAAAATGATTTATTCCGATTCCGATTCAGGTGATGAACCAAACAAAATTAAGTAATGAGTCATTTCAATTCTAATTCCAGCTTATTTCGATTCCGATTCTAATTCCGATTCCGACTTCGAGCCAAACACGCCCTCAGTATTGATAATTTATAGTACTGTTGGCTTCAGTGGACCAACATCTTGTATGGTAAAGTGGCTGTAAGCAGGTAAGGTTGAGTCACTTTCTAAGTGGCGGGCAGATTGTATTAGGCCGAGTCACAATGAAAGCCCTTGGCTCCATATGCCTATTCACTTTAAATGAATTGGTTGCTCCTTTCTAATAGCTCGAGTTTTTAGAATTAATGATTAGCATCAATGATTCTACAGTGACATCCAATACGAGCAGCTCCATAACATCTCCATGAAGAATACCGACTCGGATCGCAGCTCCCATTGCTTCAGCCTCATCTGGATTCGCTCCCTTGCTCGGAGCCTCCCCAAAGATTTCAGCAACTACTCTTCGAACTTTCGGAACCCTAGTCATCCTACCCAGAAGAAAGAATCTCATCTGAGTTCCTTAATTATTCCAGCATCCTTCAAACATCTCTTACAGGGGTCATGGTCCTCTCAATGGTGTGATTCACCGGAGACTCAAACTTTGAATTTGTGAGAGATTTATTCAAATGCTTTGCTCCCGAATCATCAGCTGTCATGAATGAGAGGTTGATCTTAGTCTGCGAAGTTGACGAAAGCTCGATCTTGGCCTTCAAGAGATCTATGGCATCTGTTCTCTTAAACTCGCTCACCAAGATCTCCAATAGAGCATTGTCAAAACCCTCTGCGCACAAGAAAGTATCACCATTCGTTACTTAACCTGAAAAAAAGAAAAGAAAAGAAATGATAGTTATATCAAATTAAAGAGAGAATATATGGCATAGCAACGTTCTTTGGATGTTTCATTGTGTTTGCATTATGTTACAATTCTGTAATTTTGCATCAGATTCGTTAGTTAATGTAGATAGAAATGCCCACGTAATTGTCACATAAGAAGTCCAAAAGTTTCTTCCATGACAGTTAGAAGCCGATTAAGTAGATATTATTGTCGAATTTGATACAGGATTTTAACAAGAGGATAAAATTGTACTGAACTAAAAAGACTACAGACCCAGTTATAGCATTTTAAAGATTTAAGGACCAAATATAAACTATGCTAAAAGATTGAGGATACCCTAAAACAAAATGAAGCTTTGAATGTGCGGCACACATACCTCAATACACCATTTGACATCTCTAAAGATTGAAATATCAAATGTTCCACCAACGAGATCAAACACTGCAATGAGACCCATTAATTTGATATTTACATTAATATCAAATATCAATCCATAAGAAAGAGCAGCAGCAGTTGCTCCATTAATAATTCTCTGCACATCTAGTCCAGCAATTCTCCCTGCATCTTTTGTAGCCTGCCTCCGAGTATCATTGAGATCAGCAGGAACAGTTGTAGCTGCTTTCGAAACAGACTTTCCAAGGTAAGATTCAGCAGTTTCCTTCATCTTTAGTCAAAACAAATGGACCAATCTGACAAGGGAATACTGCTGGTCGTTGGCTTCGACCCACTCATCGCCATTAGGTGCCTTGACTCTCTTGTAAGGGACCATTTTCATCTCCTTCTGAGTCTGAGGGCCATCGAAATGACGGCCAATCAATCACTTAGTCCCAAAAAATGTATTGGTTGGATTGATTGCCGCCTGGCGTTTAGCCAGAGAACCAAGAAGGATTTTGCCTTTCTGATTAAAAGCAACTATAGAAGTAGTACGATCTTCTCACCTTAGCATTCTGAAAGTAATTTGAGGATAGAAAAGAAGAAATGTAGGTACTGGAGAAGCAGAAGTGCAAATAATAATCCCAATTGAAGAAAAAAGATATAATGCCTTCCCCTCCATCACAGCCACACAGGAATTTGTGGTTCCTGAATCAATTCTATTG
Organism: Ananas comosus; assembly: GCF_001540865.1. NCBI lineage: Eukaryota > Viridiplantae > Streptophyta > Magnoliopsida > Poales > Bromeliaceae > Ananas > Ananas comosus. The sequence goes on along the minus strand of NC_033642.1, from coordinate 6,896,271 downwards.
ATTTCATTCCGGCTGGGTTTGGACGGACGAGAGGGAAAAAAAAGAGAAAATTTGATTTCAGAGAAACCTAGAAATACAATAAATAAAAACCTAGTAAGATCAAGTTGGCATTAATGCTAGTGATGGTACCTGAATGGATTATGCCCCAAGAAAGTAGACCCTGATGTTAGAGCACCATATAGCTGCACAAAAACCAACACAAACAGCAGATGTCATTAAGATAAAATATCTAAAGCAAACAAGTTTTGTACAACTATGTGGATGAAACAAAATAGGAAAGTTTAGTACAAGCAGTGAGATTTGCAAGATTTCATGAATACAAGTCATAGGCAAACTTTACAAAGAGGAGGAACAAAATCTCATATCTATCACAGGACAAACCATGGTTGAAAGGTTATAAGTTCTTGGGCTTTGGATTGATAATGTACAACTCAAATCCAGCAATTAGCTGAATCATACTCTCCAGATGCGAATCCTGCATAAACCAAAGGTCCAGATGTGGAAAAGGCCAAGTAACAGTAAGCAGCATCCAACATCAGCACCGAAATCCAACATTGCTGTTAATTTGTCACAACTATAACCATTTAATAAGAAATCTTTGCTCAGATTACTAATAGAGCAAATAGGATTACATTATCTAACTTTGAAACTCAATTTCTGATAACAAATTGCAGGGATAGCATAAAAAAGGGGTTACAACTGATTTACTTCTATTAGAACATTTAATGCTCTCCTAAATCAACCATATTGAAGAGCAATGCTAACCCATTTAAATTTGAACCTCTGCATGAGTTGAGGAAAGGTTTAACTCGGGCAACACTTTGACAACACCTTTACAGAAATTCCCAGCAGGCTGAGCATGCCCGAAGTAATCTTATTATACAATCGACGATACAAGAAAGTGTCGCAAGTAACCAATTACAACAACTTGAGAGCTCCATTTTGCAGTCACACAACTACAACTACTTAGCCCTTTTATTCAAACCTCATAGTAATACTAAAGCCGCCATACCCTCAAACATCAATCCTCACATGTTTGCTTTATCCACTAACATTGAAGTAGCTGCTTTATCAGTGAACCAAGTCAGAGCCCCATCCTCAAGAGAGATCATCTCAACCGGCAACAAATCTGCAGAGCTCTCCTCACTCCCAAAAACCTTGAGCACGGCACTGGCCTTTCCAGCTCCAGTGACCACCATTGCAATGTATGCAGAAGAGTTGATCACAGGGAAAGTAAATGTGATTCTCTCCGGCGGCGGCTTTGGCGAGTCCTTAATGAACGTAACCCACCGCTCCTTCTCGTTGATAAGGGGATGCCCAGGGAAGAGAGAGGCGATGTGGCCGTCCGGGCCCATTCCCAGTAGCATGAGATCGAATCTGGGGAACCCAGAAGAGGCTGACAGTGCGATGATTCCATCCTTGACAAGTTGCTTCAGACAGGTTTCATAGTCATCGGCTGCACCCTCAGGGGATAAAGAATCGTTGATTGCATAAACTTGACCTGGCGGAATTGGAACCTGTGATGAAACAAGAAAGGGAAGAAAAGAAATTTTAGAGCAGTTGGATGATTATGTAACATTTGGATAAAATTTGACATCCTTAAAGCATGAAAAGAAAGAAGTTTATCAATATGTTGAGCTTCTGAACTCAATCCAAATGACAGAGGCGGTTTCAAACTGACCAAAGAGAGGATAAAAATAGATTTGTGAAATAACAAACATGCTGCATAAAAAATCATTTTAAAGTCCTGGCACAACATGAAACAAGAAGTACTGCAACAATATCAAACAAACTAAAGTAATTGAAGAGTTGAACCAAATGCAAAGTTATTTTTCTAACATACTGTTTAATAGAACAGACGAAGAAAAGAATCAGAAATAATTTACACACATTTTACGCAAATTTACACAAAAAAGAGAAGGTGCGGAAATAGGGTAAAAGGGTTCCATGTGATTGAAATACATTTTTCCGATGTAGGAAGAGGAGCACATGCAATTTCTTCTTAGTTATAAAGAGAAGAAAAAACTACACTTCTTTCAATGTTTCATTCCGAGATATGTTCTTTTCAATGTAAAGAATCATTACCATTTTCTTTTCTCTGATCTTCTCTCTGCAATGGGAACTTCAGAAAGAAGAAAGAAACAATAAGGAAAACAGTAGAAACTAGAATTATTGAAGAAATGATGTTATCTAGTTCGGTACTTTAGAATATTTCAAGTCTTCAAGATCACAGTTGTTAAGACACCTCGGCAAACATGGGCAGCCAGAACCTCAAATGCCTATGCAAAATGCCAAGACAGTGACGCACATGCTTAGATATATAAAACTTCAGAAACCCAGTCTGTGATTGTATATCAGTATTGGGAGATATGATTTCTATAGGTAGAGATTCTACCGTTATGCTAATCAAAAAGAAAAAATAAATAAATAGAATAAAACAAATAGCAAAAAAGTTTAAGAAACAAAAGTAGAATTAATACAACTATCAATGTCCAAGGAAATTGAGAATATGCAATTAAACCTCCTGCAAGATCCTCTTCAATCAGTGTAGGTCAAAGACTTATAAGTCACAGATCTCAGAAGTATTCTTTACAATAGACAATCATATTTGTTTCCTCTAGGAAACATGTCAAATCTATGTCAAGTGACAGATAAAAACTTGCTTTAGGAGGGCATTTTGCACAATTGCATAACCTGCCTTTGTCGTGAAATCTTATAAATTACTTTCTGACCATATCTGATAAAAAAAAAAAAAAATTATGTTCCTTTCAGTTAGGAATATTTGAATAAACATTTAAAATAGACATAACAAAGTCACCAGCATAATACTGTTAGGCATAGGTGGAAGGCAACATGTGGCTAGGCAACGAGAACACCAAAGAGTAGCAATCACATAAGATACCAGAAAAGGAAGACTAGAAGAAAACAAGATACCAGAAAAGGTGGAATTGTCATCATATATTCCAACTCCGATTCCAGCCCATTCCTAATCTGTTTCCTATTGCAATTCTAATAGCAAACCAAACACGCCTTTATGACATTTTCATTACTCATGTTCATTATTCCCTAATTATCAATTAATAAAATATATATAAATGATTATTCTAACTAAGCGGTGTCTCGATACAAGAAGAACCGAAATCAAGGGGATCAATAACAATGGCATTCTTACTTATCGCCTCTTTTGCACATTTTCTTTTCAGAGAAGTTCACTACAAGAAGCAAAGCTGCAAAAGTTATATGCTTGACAACAAAATGTTCTGAGCCCCAAAAGCGTAAGATGTAACAGTTTCTCCATCTAGTTGCATCGGCAAATTGTGCAGGAAGTCTAATGACAAAACCATTAGAGCTGTACCAAAAAACACTTAGTAAAATGTCTTTGCACATGAAACATCTTATATGTACACCCTATTATAGAGTGTACATTTTACATCCCATCATCCAAAAATTTAAAATTCCTTTTTGAATTTTTTTTTGTATGAAAAAAAAATGATAAGATAAGTGAGTAAATCTGCGCCTTTGCGAGGCTAGGGTGTAAGATTTACATCTATAAATTAGGTGTATGGGTCACATTGCTCACTATCTTATGCTTCAAGTACCTATGATATAATCTCCTTTTGTTTCACCCCTCGAGTTAATACGCCATCTAATAGCCTCAATTTAGAGTTAATCCAAACTTTTTGAGACAAAACAGAAGTTTGTTTTCAGTTATCACTTAGCAACAGGCAACAAATCAACAGTAACAACAGCTGCTGCTCAATCAATTCGAAATTTTTAGAGGAGCAACAAAATGGAGGCTTTATACCTTGGAAAGAAACCCATCATAGGCTAGCTTGTAATTGCTATCCACATGATCCTTCGGCACCACCCTCTCATCCACCCAGAACACGTACCACCTCGACCAATCCACAGACTCGACGTACGGCGACTCCGTCAATTTCCTACAATTCCACACTCCCGCGATCCGAAAGTTCAGGGTCATTTACAGAAACCCTAGTGAGAAAGCCCTAAGAATCCGAAATCTCCGAACCTGATCGATTTGATGAGAGATCCCCCGGAGAGGACGACGGAAAAGGCCCCCCTCTCCCGCACGAACTTCTCCGAGAGCTCCGCCGTGTACTTCGCAAGCGAGACCGCGAGATCCTCCTCGCTCCCGAACACGATCAACTCCTTGCTCCCCTTCGTCGCGGCGGCGGCGGCGGCGGCGGCGGCGGCGGCGGAGAAGGCCATGGCGTTTAGCGAAGATTGGCGGAGCCGAGCGGGGGAGGGGAATGCGACCCGAGGGGCGATTAGGGTTTCGGAGAGGCGGAGGAGGGGGATCGGGAAAACCCTAGGAAGCGGCGGAGTAGGGCGGCGGCGGAGGATGGCGGCGGCGGCGGCGGCAGTGGGAGAGGAGGAGAGGGCGGAGGAAACCATGCGTTAATAAGAGAGGAGTTGGGTCGGGGGAATCCTATTCCTACTAGGTTCGCCGTGAAAAGGGGCGGGTAACGGCTGACTGGTGGGTGATCTGTAGCCGTCGGATCTAGATGGACACTTGATCGGGCGCCAGCTGGCTGGGAGAGGTGGCCACGGGGCTTTTGTTCGTTTGTTTCTACTCATCTATACGATTTTTTTTTTATATATAATCCTATAAATCTTCCCAATTATAAAAATAGTCCTCTAAAAAAAATAATTATAAAAATAAATTATGAAATACGGTGAATCATTTATCGTGTTCATAACTCTACTTAAAACTAAAAATTATTTTAAATACGGTGAATTATTAATCGCTTTTATTATTTTTCCCTTTCATTCTCTCATATTCTTTTATCGTATATTCTTTTTAAAAACGGTGAATCATTCACCGCCTTCTCTCTCTATAAAAAATTTGACGAATGCGATGAACCATTCACCGCTTTCACCACCTACAGATATAACGGAGACTATATTTACAAATAAAATTTTAACAGATCTAATTTTAAAATAAAGTTTTTGAAGAAGACTAGGTTACTAAAATCTCCTATCTATACTAGTATCGATGTATATGCGATTTGCTGCCGATATGATAGTTATATATTTTTAATTATATTTATAAAATATAATCTATTTTTTATTATATATATATATATATATATTAAATATATTTGTATCAACATGCGATACCAAAATATAAAATTTTTTAAAGAAAAAAAAATTAAGTTCATAATATATATGCTTATTTTTTTAAGGCCAATTTGCCCAAAAGATGTATATTCTCTTTTTTGTATTTTTTTTAATTTATATTTCCTAATTCTATTTAGGTCATTTTTGTTAATCAATGCATGCAATGTTAAGAAATTGAAAATATTAGGATAAAATAAAAAGACGGTTACTTGATTTTTGTAAGAAATTTCTAACTTTAGTAAAATTAAGCACCAAATAGTTCTCAAAAGTATTAAAAATGTTAGAAATATTATATATGATTTTTTCTAAAATTATGGCTTACAATAGATAATTGACAAAAAGTGGGGGGAGTACTTCAATTAGTTTAATAGTTGATAGATAATGAAGCTATTAAATCTAACAAATCTTCCAACTAATTTATTTAGAATAATAGCTCAAATCAAAATAATTAAAGGTTGGGGTATAATTCAAAGTGACTTTTGACAANGGCTCAAAATCAACAAATTTCAATGGCCGTAGTGAGCCGTTTGCAAGTTTAACGGTGTAGAAATATCCAAATCACGTGAAATTTTGATAGAAAATTCTTTACACTATATAAAACAAGATCAATATCTTTGATTTAAAATTTTAATGTCATATTATTACATTTTGTAAGATTTTTATTTTCAGCCGTTGATTTTGAGCCCCTTCGTTCACTAGGCAAAGAATATCATAAAATCATAAAATTTATTTTCTTGGTACTTCAAATGCTCTAGATCAAACGGAGCCGATCGACGATTCGAAAGTCGCAACATCGAAAACGAGCTGGAAGCACGGAAGGCTCCGTGCTTCCGATAGCATAGTAGCCTCACTCTACATATATATATATAGAATTGAGCTCCTATTGCTTTTAAAAGTACCAAGTTATTGGTGCTTGTAGATTTTTAGCCATTAGATTAAGAGATATGCGGTTAGAATGATGTGGACCCCTAGGGTTGAGTGGGTGGTTGGTTGAATAGCATAATCTAATGGTTGAAAATGATCTGAGGAGTAGATCTAACAATAAAAAACTTACAAACACCAAGTGCTTGGTGCTTTTACAAGCACTGTAGCTGGATATATATATATATATATATATATATATATATATATATATATATATATATATATATATATATATATATATATACTTTTTATAGTATTATAGTGCACCGGGTGCACCAAATATATAGTCGGGGACATGTGTCAACTTTAGGAGAGTGCCCAATCTTATAATCAAGATCGAGAAAATATATCTTATTCTAAGTAGTTTAAAAAATTTTATAACCAAAATATATTTATTTATTTATTTATTTGAGAGATAGGTAGCATGCTACCCGCTTCGTTTATTTCATTTAGAAATAAACTTAGCTAGAAATGTGAGTCAACTAGGATTCGAATTTGGGTCTCGGGTACCAACCATCAAACCCTTTTGCCACTTGCGCTAGGGACGGTCGGTAACCAAAATTTAATTGATTTGGATATCTTTACACCGTTAAACGTGAAAATGCCTCATATCGATCATTAAAATCACAAATTTTAAAACCTTTTGATCATTAGGTCAATAATATCAAAAAAATTTGAAATTTGCTTCTACATATTTCAAGTGGTATAGATTATACTCAATGGTGCCGATCATCGATTTAGAGTTATATCATCGAAAACAAATAGATGGCAATAAAGCCTATTTGCTACCAATAATATTCTAGCTCAACTATTAATAGCACGAAGCACTTGGTGCTACCAAGTTTTCCGCCGTTAAATATACCCTTTTGATCATTTTCTCCCGTTAGATCATATTATTCAACCAACCACCCATTCAACCCTAGGGAGCCCACATCATCCTAACCATACATCTCTTAATACAATAGCAAAAAACTTAGTAGCACCAATGACTCAGTGCTATTAATAGCATAGTAGTCTAGTTCTATATATATATATATATAAAACTAGGTTGGAATACTATTAATAGCACCAATGACTTGGTGCTATTAAGTTTTCTGCCCTTGGATTAAAAGATGTGCGGTTAGGATGATGCGGCCCCCCTAGAGTTGAGTGAGTGGTTGGTTGAATAGTATAATCGAACGGATAAAAATGATAAAAGAGATAAATCTAATAACAGAAAATTTGATAGCACCAAATATTTCGTGCTATCGATAGTATCACAGCCGGACTATATATATATATATATATAGAGAGAGAGAGAGAGAGAGAGAGAGAGAGAAGGGCTACTATATTCTTACAAATATAGAGTCCATCGTACTTATAAGCATTAATTAAACGCAGTTCCACGTGAGCATGCAGTTGTTGCTGTCGCCTACTTGGCCCCTTGNAATTTCAATGTATATTAAAAAAGAATAATATAGAATATTGCAAATATTTTTTAATAAAATATAACATGTGAATTTATAAAATAAAATTTGTATTGTAAATTTTTAGATAAATATAATGTACAAATTTATATTGATTTGGAATAAATTAAAATAATAGTTATGTGCATTAGTAGGTACACTCAACTAGTATTTTTGAAAAGACTAAAAATATTATTAGGTTAAAAGAAAAAGTAATAATATCAGCATAATATCATAAATATTTTACTATTATTTTAATTTTATTATATAATTATATAATATTATTTTAATATCTTTATTAATTATAAAATATTAACAAATTATTAATTTTTAGACCAAAGTAAATATAAGTTTTCAAATTTTACCTTTTATACTAATCAGTACTAATAGAAAATAAAATCAGATGAATTAATTTTATGCCATTAGATTTTAATACGACTTAGTCAATAGGAGGTTCGATTAAAATTGGATTGGTTCATCAGTTCAATGGTTGAATCGCTAGTTCTAACGGTTCAAAATGATTCTTTAACTTATGTGGTTCAAAGGGTGAACCGAACTGCTTTATAGATTAGGTCACAGTCAGTTTGGTCGGACTAATCAAACCAACCAGTTCGACCTAATTTTTAATCATTGATTTCTATTTGAACTTAGTAGCAGTGTTTGATTCGGAAACAAAGAGGGGGGGGGGGGGATAAGCCTTTATTCACACCTTTGTTCTCAAACGAAAATTTTCGTACCCGAGAACAGTAGCTCTTAGGTCCCTGAAATAACATGTATAACCCAGTATAATGGTGGAACTATTGTTTCTCTTTTTCTGGAATAAGCTTGTTTCCAAGTGAGAACGAGGTTAAGTAAAGTCTAAATTTAATTTTAATTATAATATTAAATTATTAATTAATTTAATGTATATATTTAAATCATTATCCATTGTTTAAATAATAAAGTAATTAATTAATTTATCACTTATAATTAATTAGCTAATTAATTATTAATAATTTAATATGTTTATCTATAAATTAATATTTATATTGATCAACCATTAATATTTTTATTAATCTAATTAATTTTTTTACTAGTTATCTAACTAAAATAATTTACTAACTAATTAAAAAGTTAAATTATTTTTTATAGTTAATTAATTAATTAATATATTTTCATTATCTTATACAATATTCATAGCTAATAAATTTTTTAAATTTTTTTTTTAAGTAATATTTTGATGTTAATTAATTTTAAAAAATAATTTTAATTTAAAACTCTTATTTCTATTGTTGTAATCTAATAATCCAAATACTATTTATCTTATTTTCAAGAACAAGCCAATTTTTATCCAAACGTAAAATTGGTCTAATTCCTGTCTATATCTGAACTTATACATATCTCTTAAATAAGCACTTCTTATTTATACTCAAATCAAACGCAGCCAGAGGGTACTATGTAGTAAGTGTAGTCAAATACAATATATGAATTTTCAATTTTAAAATGCCACGACCTGTCCTTGCTACTTATATGTTCTCTTTCTCCTCCGCCTCTGCTCCTCCCTCTTCTCCGAAATAGCGTCTCTCTCTCTTTCTCTCTCCCCCTCTCTCTTCTCCCAACACAGTTGGTTGCACCCCTGAGTTTTCTGCTGTATTCGAGATTAACGAAGTACGTTCGAGATCTTTCTCGTACTAGCCTCTTCGCAGCCGCCGTGACATTGTCGGATAATCTATACAGTCGAACTCCTATTTGAACCACAATAATAATAATAATAAAATATAAAATAAAAATAAAATAATAAAGATTTATGCTGGATCACCGTCTTCGTAATTGGCTAGATCTGATTTGACTTAAAAACGGGTCGCCTGTTTTTGCAATAGGATTGACCCGATTTGTTAAATTCTTGATAGACATGATTTGGGTTCAGCTTAAACCGGGTTGTTGTCTTCGCGACAGGCTTGACTCGATTCATTAAACCAAATTGATGTCTTTGTAATAGGCTTTATTTAGGTTCGGCTTAGACAGGGTCGCCATCTTCGCGATAGGTTTGATCTGATTCATTAAACCAAATCACCGTCTTTGTTATGGACTTGATTTGGGTTCGACTTAAGCTGGACCATGATCTTCGCGATAGGCTTGAGCCGATTCGTTAAATCAAATCTCCATCTTCATGATAGGCTTGATTTAGGTGTGGCTTGAACCGGATTGAACCCAAATCAAGCCTATTATGATAAACTTGACCAAGTCGTGATAGCCTTGATTGGGGTTTCACTTAGACCAAGTCATCGTCTTCGCGATAGGCTTGACCCGATTCATTAAACTAAATCATCGTCTTCATGATAGGATTGATCTGGGTTCGGTTTAGATCGAGTCACCGCCTTCATGATAGGCTTGAGCCAGTTCATTAAACTAAATTGTCGTCATCATGATAGACTTGATTTGAGTTCGGCTTAAATCAGATTGCCATCTTAGTGATAGGCATGATTTGGGTTCGGCTTAAATCGGATCGTCGTCTTTGAATTGGGTTCGGCTGAGACTGGGTCACCGTTTTCGCGATAGGCTTGACTGGTTTTTTAAATCAAATTGGCATCTTCATAATAGGCTTGATTTAGGTTCGGCTTAGACCGAATCGCCGTCTTCACAGAAGGCTTGACCCAGTTTGTTAAACCAAATCGCCATCTTTGTGATAGGCTTGATTTGGGTTCAACTTAAACCGGGTCGCCGTCTTCAAGATAGGCTTGACTTGGTTTGTTAAACCAAATCGCCATATATTTGTGATAGACTTGATTTGGGTTCGACTAAAACCGGGTCAGTATCTTTACGATAGACTTAATCCAGTTCGTTAAATCAAATCATCGTCTTTGTGATAGACTTGATTTGGATTCGGCTTAAATCGGATCGCTGTCTTTGCGATAGGCTTGACCCAATTCATTAAACCAAATTACCGTCTTGATGATAGGCTTCATTTGCTTTCAGCTTAAACCAGATTGCCACCTTCATAATAGGCTTGACCCAGTTCATTAAATGAAATCAATCATGCTAACACTTGTATTCAAATGGAATCCAACATGAACACAGCTAGGGATGAATATAATCGAGATAAATGGTGAACCAAAACTATAATGACAATCTGAATAAATTATAAACCACTTCAACCTAAACCAAACCATAAAGAATCCAATTTGAACCGGATTATAAAGCGGTTCAACTTATACTGAACCACAATAGGTCCCAACCAAACTAAATCGAACTATACGCCAGTTCAACCCAACCTGAACCATACGAGGTTCAAACTGAGCTAAGCCGAACCGAACTACAAGTTAGTTTAATCCGAATTGAACCGCAAGAAATCTGAGTCGGACTAGATCGAACTACAAGCCGATTCAACCTGAATTGAATTATAAGAAATTTGAACTAAGCCGGCGTAGTACAACTTGAACTGAATTATAACACCGTTCAACCCAAACTGAACTGCAGAGTGTCCAAACCAAACTAAATCAAACTACAAGCTGGTTCGCTTAAAACAAATTCAAAATAGTCTTAAGTCAAACCATAAGGGTTCAACCCAAACCTAATCCAAAGTAGTTCCAAGTTGAGCCAAACGATAAGAGCTCAACCCGAATCAAACTCAAACGGATATTGAACCAAACTATAAGGATTGATCGAAACCAAACTAAACTATAAAAAGGTCCAAGTTGAGTTGAATCATAAGAGCTCGATCCAAATCAAATTTAAAGGGGCCTCAAACTAAGTTTTAAGTGCTGATCTAAACCAATTCTCAACTGGTTCTGAACCAAAGCATAATTATTTGACCCAAACCAAATTTAAAAAGGATAAATCAAGCGAAAGCTTAAGATGGCTCTACGCAAATCAAATACAAAATGGTCAAATCAATTCAACATGAATCCAACCAAAAAAATGTTCAGACCAAACTTTAGGGATGATCCAAATCAAGCAAACTAGCTTCGCCTGAATTAAAATAGATCAAGGATTTAAATCAAGCTGAATTCAAATTAATCGGCCGAATTCACAAGCTAGAACCAAATGACTGCCAAGTGGTTAAACGGAGCAAATCAAATCAAGATTATTTCAAATGACCGTCAAATCATTAAACTGAACAAATCAAATCAAACTTGCTTCAACTAGGCCGCCAAATTGTTAAACTGAGTAAATTAAACAAAACTTGTTTCAACTTAATCGCCAAGTCGTTAAAAGGAGCAAATCAATTGAAACTTCTTTCAACTTGACCGCCAAGTCATTAAACTAAGCAAATCAAATGAAATCCAACTCAACTTGATCGTCAAATTGTTAAACTGAACAAATCAAATAAAACTCAATCCAACTTGACTATCAAGTCATTAAACTAAATGAGTCAAATTAGAGTCATTTTAACATGACTGCTAACTCGTTAAACTAAGCAAATTAATTAATCTCAACCGGCTGCCGTATCATTAAACTGAGCAGTCCAATTCTGATTGACTGCTAAGTTCATAAACTTAGTATTTTAATTTTACAAAGTTTATATATAATGAGGGTTTTACAAAATTCTAGTTGAGTATTGATATTGATTACCATGCATCGGTACTCGAGGTGGAGTACCGGTACCCCTTGAGCAATTTTTATTGTTGGAACTCTCGAATTTTATGGCACTTGGGGATGTACTGGTATTAAGTGAGGGAGTACTAGTACTCAGGCTGTATTTTAGGGAGAAAGGGTATTGTGCAACTACAAATACCTCTCTCTAACTCTCTCTCCTTTCTTTCTTTTAGCTAGCTCTCAATAGAAAATACTCTTCTTTCCCTTTCTACCATCTTCTTCTTCTTTCTCTCTATCTCCACTACTTGTTCCCCTCCAAAGCCCTCACCTCTAATCTTTCTTCTCTCTTTGAAACCTCAACCTCAACCCAAGCTTAAAAGTTGGAGCAAGAAAAGAGGAGGAAGAGCTCTTAGAGAGCTTAACACCAGGTCCAAAGGGTTGATTTATGAGATAGCTTGAAAGAGATGAGCTTAGATTTGGGATTGTAAATTTGGAAATCTTTCAGATGGAATTGATAGGTTTCTTTTAGGATTCGTTGGTGGACATGTAATCTCATTTGGTTTACAACAATCAATCCATAGAAATCGATAGGTTTAAATTTTCGAATTGAATGAATTCCTTCTATATCTCCTTCATCTTATTTATAGTTATTTTCTACTCCATATTTGCATGAGAAAATCCTAGCCAAAGTAGAGATTTCGTTTTTGTTGATGATTTTTGAATGTAACTGAAAATTTTAACTCTTGAAGTTGGAAACTCTATTCATACATGTCTTGTAATTAATTGCATGTCGATTATGTTTCTTGGGTAACATAGTAAGATAACACGTAGAGACTGAATCATAAAAGTGCACACAAAGTGTTTGATGAAATATCGATGCAGCTAGAAAATCTTTATATATGTTTTAATTGCGATGTAATGAATATGAATATTTGATTATAAAGTAGCTGCTTAGTGTGTTTTTTTTTTCTTTTTTTTTTTTTTTCATCTCGNTTTTTTTTGTTTTTTTGTTTTTCTTTTTTTTTTTTTTTCATCTCGACTGAGTTCTATTATCTCACCCATGTAGCTCAGTTCATATTTTTAATGAATAAAGCGGATAGCAAGCTACATTTTTCTCAAAAAAAAAAAAAAAATTTGATTATAGCTTGTAAGAGCACTTTAGCTTGTGAGTGTTGCTCTTTACAATCCATGGCCATTCGAAGATATAGCCTAGCGAGGGTGATGCGATTGTTCATCTCGCCCTAACTATTGAATGCCGATGTGGGTTCATGTGCGATTGTTCGATATCCCACTAAGCAAGACGCAAGCTTGAATAGACCTTCTGTTGGTTGAGATAAATGGATAATGAATAGTCAACTTATATTCATGTATATTGATACATGTAGAGAAGATGTTTGACATACTCCGATGCTGTAGAGGGATGGTAATAGACTTTTTTTTTGCGAGTATATATTATTTTTGTACCTTTTATTCATAGTCCTTATATATGTTTTCAACAGACCTAGTGGATAAAATGCTCCATACGACAATTATACAGCTATCTTGTTGCTTCCTTTTTCAGAATTTCACTCGTCCTCAGTAGGTGATCATGGCCAGGGGATCGGATAGTAGTTGGCTCTCCTAGGTGTTGTTTAGAGGTGGAATCTTATATAAAACCTTAATATTTCGGAAAGTTATACTTTGGACTAAGCCTATAATTAGCCCATTTGGAATATATAATTGTAATAGAATAGTAGTTTTATATTTTTGATATTCTAAACTATATGAAACTTCAGTTGTTCGTATGAGTTGAATGATATTGGTTGTCGCTTTCTGTGTGTAGAGAAGCCTTATGCATATGGCGGATCTTGGCACACTATTGGAAGTCCTTCCGCTCAAGTCTGGGATGTGAAAATATCGTTAATTTTATTTTCTAACTACAAGAAAGGTATTTTAAAATTTTTAAAATTTCAAAAAATAATTTTGGACGAAGTTTAAAATTTTTTAAAAGAATTTGGAAAATATTTGAACAAAATTTTAAAAACATTACAAATCTTAAACAATTATTTGTATAAAAATTTTAAAAATTTAAATTTAAATTTAAATAATATTTAAATAAAATTTAATTTTTTAAATTATTTGAATAAAAATTAAAAAAAATTAAATTATTTTAAAAAATTGGCCAATTTGCATAAAAAATCCACTTATTTTGGGCTTTTGCAAAATCGGGTCATCTTTTTGGCTTTTGCAGATTCGGTCCGCTTTTTCAGCAAACTGACCAAAATACCCTTATACCTTTTTCTCTTTCCTCTTTCTCTCTCCTTTTTTTTTCTCTCGTTTTTTTTTTCTTTTTCTTTCCAGAGAGTGGCGAAGACGAAGCGGAGGTGCCCTTATACCTTTTTCTTTTCTCTTTTTTCTCTCGTTCTTTTTTTTCTTTCTCTTTCCAGAGAGCGGCGAAGACAGAGCGGCGTCGCCGCCGGCGCCCCCACCTTCCTCGCCTCCGATCCCCCTAAGGCCGGGCTGTGACTTTTTTTTTTTTTGCATTTTTCTTTTCTTTTCTTCTCTGACTCTCCTCCACAGTTTCCGACGACGGCGCCTCTCTCGCTCTTCCCTGCCCTTCCCGTCTCTCCTTCTCCCTCCTTCTCTGCTGCCTCCGACGACGATGCATCTTCGCCGACACCGACGCCGACACCGTGGAGATCACTGCGGCGCTGCAGCCTCGGAGTGGGGGGTCTTTAGCGGCGTCGTCACCGACACCGTGGCTATTGACAGAGAGGGTGACAAAAAAAAAACAGAAAAAAAATAAAGATAAAAAATTATATAAAAAAAAGGATGAAGATGAAATTGTATCGTTAACTACAAAAAAATTACAAGTTGCACTACTTAAGATGTAAACTGCAGCTTTAAAATAAAAATTACACTTTTTAAATGAAAATTACACTCTTTGAAAGATATTTACACTGTTTCTCTTCTTATTGCACTCTTTCAGATATAAACTGCACCCACTAAGATAAAAATTACACTCTTTAAATGAAAGTTGCACTGTTTCTCCTCTTGTTGCACCGTTTCTCCTCTTGTTGCATCATTTCTCCTCTTGTTACACTATTTTTTATCTTAAACTGCACCCATTTAAGAGATATTTATACTGCTTCTCCTCTTGTTGCACTGTTTCTCCTCTTGTTGCACTGTTTCTCCTCTTTAAAGAGGAGAAACAGTGCAACAAGAGGAGAAACAGTGCAACAAGAGGAGAAGCAGTATAAATATCTCTTAAATGGGTGCAGTTTAAGATAAATGGGTGCAGTTTTTTTTCTTGTTGCACCATTTTTTCTCTTGTTACACTGTTTTTTATTTTAAACTACACATCTTTAACAGATATTTATACTGCTTCTCCTCTTGTTGCATTGTTTCTCCTCTTTAAAGAGGAGAAACAGTGTAACAAGAGGAGAAACAGTGCAACAAGAGGAGAAACAGTATAAATATCTGTTAAAGATGTGTATTTTAAGATAAAAAATAGTGTAATAAGAGGAGAAATGGTGCAACAAGAAAAAAAACTGCACCCATTTATCTTAAACTGCACCCATTTAAGAGATATTTATACTGCTTCTCCTCTTATTGCACTGTTTTTCCTCTTGTTGCACTGTTTTTCTTCTTGTTGCACTGTTTCTCCTCTTTAAAGAGGAGAAACAGTGCAACAAGAGGAGAAACAGTGCAACAAGAGGAGAAGCAGTATAAATATCTGTTAAAGATGTGTAGTTGAAAATAAAAAATAGCGTAACAAGAGGAAAAATGGTGCAACAAGAAAAAAACTACACCCATTTATCTTAAACTGCACCCATTTAAGATATATTTATACTGCTTCTCCTCTTGTTGCACTGTTTCTCCTCTTGTTGCACTGTTTTTCTTCTTGTTGCACTGTTTCTCCTCTTTAAAGAGGAGAAACAGTGCAACAAGAGGAGAAACAATGCAACAAGAGGAGAAGCAGTATAAATATCTGTTAAAGATGTGCAGTTTAAAATAAAAAACAGTTCGACCCCGTTCGCCGCGGACGCTGCCGCTGCGGCGACGGGATCGGGCTGGGGGTCCGCGGCGGACGCGACGTCTCGACGTCGTCGTGGGAGAAGCAGAGGCGCTGGTCTGCGGCTTCTGCGCGGCGGCGGGAGGAGGGGCAGCGCCGACGGAGAAGAACACGCGCGGCGCTGGTGCCGGCGCCGGTTGCGCTTCCGCCTCCCCCTCATGCGCCCTGTCGCTTGGCCTCCCCTTCTTCTTCTTCACCGTTGTCTTCTTCTCCGCATCCAGCCCGACCCCGTTCGCCGCGGCCGCTGCCGCCACGGCGACGGGATCGGGCTCGGGGTCCGCGGCGGCGAAGGAGAGGAGGAGGGGGTCGCGGGCGGTGGAAAGGAGGGTGAGGAGGGGAGCGACGGTGAAGAAGGATGGTGAGCAGGGAGGCGACGGTGAAGAAGAAGGCGACGGTCCGCCTTTTTTTTTCGGTGAGATAGAACGACAGAAACGAAGAGGAGAGAGAAAGAGGAAAGAGAAAAAGTAATAAGGGTATTTTGGTCAGTTTGCTGAAAAAGCGGACCGAATCTGCAAAAACGAAAAAGGTGACCCGGTTTTGCAAAAGTCCAAAATAAGTAGATTTTTTATGCAAAAAGGTCTAAAAAATTCAATTTGGAACTCCCAAGGGAGACTTATTTTCTCTCTTGCGAATTGGGTGAAGGGAGCTCCCCAAGATGGGCCACCAAGGCCCATACAAGGCCGGGCCTTAGGGCCCATGTGGGCAGTGTTGTGTCTAAGACGTGACAATCTCAACTTGGGGTACCCACAATTTCCTGCAAATTTACGGAAATATGTACTAATTTTTCTTATCCAAAAAATTATAGGTAAAATAGGCAGATATCCGTTAAATTATGGGCATTTTGAGCAACCGTGGTATCCATGGATACTCGTGTATATAATTTTTTAAACAAATTTAAAAAAACAACAAAAGTGAATATTCTTTTCGTTTTACTCATTGCTAGAGCCCTAACATTAATTTATCCTAAGGTTATTTTTTTTTTCTTTATTATATGTTGTATGTTGTGATGTTTTTAAAAATAGATTTAAGTTTTAATCTCTCTCTCTCTCTATATATATATATATAGAAAATTATTATTATTATTATTATTATTATTATTTGCATTTGAAAAGTATAAGGATAAAGTGGGGAAAAAAAATGTTATGGGTAACCAATATATCCATCCGTTCACCTGCCAACGGATATGGGTAAAAAAAAATAACTGTCTAAAAATTTACGAATAAATTTTATCCGTATCTATATAATCTACGGATATAATGATCCGTCCGCAAATTGTCCAATCCATCGGATTGTCTGACGGGTCTAGCTGTGCGGTGCCTCTCGTGGCAAGCCGAGGTCCTGTCAGACCGGCGGACCACTCTCCACTCCAGGCCGAACCGGGCCGGTATGGATTCTACAGTATTACGCAATGCCTACGCCCGGCCCAGAGCCCTCATTGGCGGTGCGGACTCGTATACTAATTTTGCTTCGACCGCGATCGCAAGGCCCCAATCCCCCGCACTTTTACTATTGTGGGTCGAACACGTTTATAGTCCCCAGTTATTGCTCTCCTTCCCATCATCGATCGGTTCATTCTTATATTCCTCTCCTCCACCACTTTGCCCTATCTCCGACTCCTTCCTCTCTCCTTGTTCCCCAAGCAAGAACCCTAGAAAAGTCGTCGTCGTCGCCCTAGCGGAAACCCTAGAGTCGGAGGAGGAGGAGGAGGAGGAGAGGTGGGGGAGATGAGGGCGTCGGAGTCGCGGTTCCTGCAGGAGCTGGTGCTGTACGCAGCGAGCGCGGCGCTGAGTTGCCTCGTCCTCTTCGCGGGGCTCCGCCACCTCGACCCCAACCGCGCCGCGTCCAAGAAGGCCCTCGAGCAGAAGAAGGAGATCGCCAAGCGCCTCGGCCGACCCCTCGTCAACACCACCCCCTACGAGGTCCCTTACCCTCCTCCTCCTCCTCTTCTCCTTGTCCCCGTATTTCGGATTCCTTAGTATGAAAATGGAATTACGCGCAAACCCTAGATTTATTCCTTGGCTACGTACTTTTTCCCGTTAGAACAGGCATCTTTGATGAGGTTTTTGGCGCCAATTAATGTTTTTCTAGTAAGTTATGATCGATAATAAGAATAAGACCTTTTGGTCCCCCTTCTTTCTCGTCTTCTTCCTCTCCCTGCTCCTCGGATTACTTTGGAGCATGGAATTTGGCGTAACCCTAGATTAACTCTTTGTTTTCGTGCCATTTACTGTTAACAGAGGCATTTTGATGCTGTTGTATGCTTTATAACTCAGGTTTTGGCTGAAAAGTGTTTGTTACTAATTAAGTGTTTATTGGTAATACCGGAGAATTTTTTTCCCTAACTTGTCACTTTTATTTGGAGCAGCACCTTTTGATATTGTCTCGCCGGCATTCAAGTTAGTTTGATGATTTTGATTTAAGTACTTCTCTGTTGATTGAAACAAGATCCCAAATAAGATGCTGCTTTCAGTGCATTTATTGCCAGACACTTTCTGTTTAT
Organism: Ananas comosus; assembly: GCF_001540865.1. Classification (NCBI taxonomy): domain Eukaryota; kingdom Viridiplantae; phylum Streptophyta; class Magnoliopsida; order Poales; family Bromeliaceae; genus Ananas; species Ananas comosus. The sequence goes on along the minus strand of NC_033642.1, from coordinate 6,877,691 downwards.
GTTGTAGGATGCTTACGCAGACTTATAATTATAGTCTTTTTTGCATTGTGACGCACTAATCCTAGTGTATGGGCTCCTTGGGAATATCTTGTCATCTTTAGGGCGCGTTTGGTTCGCACTATGAAAGATTACTAGGAGTAAAATGATATCCGAAAATCTTATTCCTATTCATCCTATTACTAAGAAGGGGCAATTGCTTATATACCCCTGAAAAGTTCCTGACTTTTCGATTTACCCCTCTTAGAAGGCTAATATTGAAAATACCCTTTCTACGTTCGAACCTATTTCTAATATATTAATGAACTCTGTTATCTCTATAAAATTACCATTTTGCCCTTTCAAATATACCCTTCCATCATCACTGACTTTTTTATTTACCCTTAAAGTCAGAGGCACAAAATGTATTTTGACTTTTGATCTTTTCCAATATACCCCTCTACTGTTACCAACATTTCTTATTTGCCCTTAAGTTAAGGGCAAAATTGGTATTTTAATTTTTTTTAACTGTGGTAGGTATTTAACTCACGTTTAACCTAAGTTAACTTAACAGAAGATAACTGCGAGGGTATTTGGCAATAACGGTGGAATATATGAGGGGTATTTTGGAAAGAAAAAAAAAGTAAGGGTAAATCAGATATTTTCAAACGTATGAGGGGTATATAGGCAATTATCCCTACTAAGAATGTAGTATTTCGGTGTTTGGTTCGTACGGTCATATTATTTAGTCATATTATTTAAGATTATGAAAAATATACAATTAATTTATTTATTTATTAAATTAATTTTAAATAATACTATAAATAATTTCAACATATTTTTAGAAAAAAGAGAGAGAGAATATAGGTTAGAAAGAGAGAGCATAATTAAAGAAATAGAAAGAGAAATAGAGTCGAGGTTAGAGAGAATGAAATGGTTGAGATTTTAGAAATAGAGGGAGAGAAATAACTTAGTTTAGAGAGAGAAAAAAAAGTTGAATTTTAGAGAGAAAAATAAGTCTAGAGAGATATAAGGTTAGAGTGTAAAGAAAAATAATATCAATTAGCCGGCGGGTAGGAAGAAAGAAAGAGATTAGACATATTATGATTACCCCAATCCATTAATATAAGGATACTCACCCTCCCTCAAAGGAATGAGATTAGTACTTTGGGATACATCTCATTCCCAAGTAAATCCAGTATTACCAACTAGATTACTTAATGCGTTTAGCCAAACACCGTAATATTTTTTTATTCCTATTGGATTATTAGGAATCTTAAAAAGATAGTGCGAACCAAACGCACCCTTAATTCTATGTTTTTGTGTGAGAACTTATTGTTAGTTTTGTTATAATTCATGGATGAAATATTCAAGTTTATCATGGCTTTGGGGTCTTTAGTGGAATATGCTGCAGCTTTTGAATAGTGCTGCACAATTGTAATATTGTTTCATTTGATGATTCTGTAGGATGTGATAGCTTGTGATGTAATCAATCCCGATCATATTGATGTGGAGTTTGATTCTATTGGTGGTTTGGAGCATGTTAAGCAAGCGCTATTTGAGTTAGTTATCCTTCCTCTCCGCCGTCCTGAACTGTTTGCACATGGAAAGCTTCTTAGTCCTCAAAAGGGTGTGCTCTTGTATGGACCACCAGGAACTGGAAAGACAATGCTAGCAAAGGCCATTGCAAAAGAATCTGGTGCTGTTTTTATAAATGTTAGGATATCAAATTTGATGAGCAAATGGTTTGGTGACGCTCAAAAACTCGGTATGTGTAGTTTGTTCTAGTTTTTCATGGTTGACGACTTCTTATAGTGGTCATGAAACTGTGAAAGTTAATGCCCTTTATATATCGGCTTGCTACTTGTAGAAGTATTGGTGCTGGAAGTTTATGTTGTTTCTTTTCAATGTGTTTATGCATAGTGCCTTATGGTAGTCATGAAAGTTTACGCCCCTTGTATATCTGCTTGCTACTTGTAAAAGCATTGGTGCTGGAAGTTTACGTTGTTTCTTTTCAGTATATTTCTATATACTGCACATCATGGTTCTGTCATTTCTTCCGAACATATCACAGGCAGAGGTGTATTAGCTGTTGCCAGATTTTCACAAGCTTTTGTTTGTTTCAATTACAAATTTGGTGAGGACTCATTCAAGTTGGTTGGATTGACAACCTAGTGATTTTCTTTTCTTCATTGGTTGGCACAAAGTGAAACTTGACCTACAGTCCATTGATTATAAGTAATTCAAAGAAGTTCTTGTGTTCCCTTTTTTAGATTTTAGGTCTACTGGTTGGTGCAAATTCGATTGATAGAGTATTACTTGTCTTCTTTCTTTGATTTGTTAATAAGCATGCTTATTGTCCTATTTTCTCTACTGTACTATCTTTATAATTAATATCTTCATTCTCATTTTTCTCATTAAACCCTCCACTAAATCTCATTACTTGATTGTGGCAGTGGCTGCTGTGTTTAGCCTGGCTTACAAACTCCAGCCTGCTATTATTTTCATTGATGAGGTTGATAGCTTCCTGGGACAACGCCGTACTACAGATCATGAAGCCATGACTAAGCCATGACTAACATGAAAATTGAATTTATGTCATTATGGGATGGCTTCACCACAGATCGTGAGTACTTGCAACTATGCCTTGCATGTTAGCATTTCAATTTGATTTTTCATTAATGAAGTCTTATATTATTTCATACTTCAATGACATACTCATTTTGTTTCATACTTGTTTGATTTTTGCAAAATTATTTTTCTCTCTTATCTCTGTAGCTTTTGCATCTAGTTCTAATATCTCTGGGGTCAAATCATTTTATATGGTTATTATTATTTGTCTAATAATTTAGCCTATTGTATTGTAAACCTGATCGCTAACCTTTCTTTAATCATAATGAGCTTTTTCTTTAAAGATATGTTTTCATGTATTTTAGTAGAGGGCACAAAATTCCTAGTAATGATTGCACGAAGAATGTTTTTTTTTTTTTCCTTTTCTTTCTTCCTTTTGAGGCTGCATACTTGTGCTGATATTCAATTTAAACAAAATTTGTTATTGTCCACTTCACATTTAAGTCCAAAATTTCACCAAGGTTATATTAAACTGGGCCACATAGGAAAGTATTATTTGATGGTTCTTTGTGGGTTAGCACAACTTGTGCAGTCTTCTATCTTAGAATTAATAGAAAGAAACTTTTATATGCACCTCTAGTACTGTAAGGTAATCTCATTATTTTAAGCAGCACTGACTTGAGCATATAGTGCGATTGAAGAAATGAAGGATTAGTATGTTCTGATGATATACACTCTTAAAGAAGTAATTGTTGCACTTCATTACATAACAGGATATGTGGTTTAGGTCGCATATCAATGGCAGTGGGGTGATTAAGGTGGAAATTTGATTTATACTTTAAATGACCAAGACCAAGTATTTTCAGAGTTTGGAGGTAAAATATTTTTCTTGTTGTTGCACTAAGACAATTCCTTTTCTATTTTAACGTGGAAGCAATATACGTGAGAACTGATTGTCCTTGAATAAGAATTTTAAGATGGAGGATGAGTGGTTCGCTAGAAAAGATAGGATAAAAATGGGGTAATAGGAAGGAGAATTTTTTAAGTAGTTTCATCATGCTCATTTAGCATTAACGGGGTACTCATACAGTAGTTGTTTAGTTTAAGACATAGGTGCTTCATAAGGGGGTAAGGAGGTCAAATATCATTTAATTTTACCTTAAGTCGTCGGAGATATATGATGGCCTGTAGATTAACCTATGCCATGGGCCTAGGCAACACAAACTAGAAGAGAGGGTTCCATCAATAGATATTCAATTTATGAACGGCTAAAGCAATGTACAGGCCCTTCCTCACCACGAATTGCGAGGCCATCACTAGTATTATGATAAAGCAAAATCCTCATTCTGTATAATTTATTTATTTCTGTCTTTTTTTTTTTAACTTACGCCCTTGTACATTGCTTTCTTGTACATTTTGCTTTATAGTAATATTCTTGTTATGTTACAGAGAATGCACGTGTGATGGTTCTTGCTGCAACAAACAGGCCATCGGAGTTAGACGAGGCAATACTAAGACGTTTTACACAGACCTTTGAGATTGGCATTCCTGATCAAAATGAAAGGGCCAAGATACTAAAGGTTATTTTGAAGGGAGAAAGAGTTGAAGATGGAATTGACTATGATTATATAGCCAGCTTGTGTGAGGGTTTTACTGGTTCAGATATTCTCGAGTTGTGCAAGCAAGCGGCCTTCTTCCCTGTGAGGGAGTTGCTGAGCGATGAAAAGAATGGGAAGGCAATGGGCGTAAGTATCACTTATGAATACTTTTATAATTTTGAAACAAAACTAAGTAGGAATCTTTAATATGAGACAAAATGTGGCTGAAAGCAAGTGTGATGTATAGGCCTAATTGCTTTGGCTGCAGACTCGACTTACTGATTCACAAAAACTTGTCTCATTTCAGCTCATGTCTAAAAAGCATGTTGTCAACAAACATGTAAAAAATGTTGCTTGGAAGCATATAAGATTGTCTTTCTAAACAACTAGAGTAATCTGAAGAAACTAATAGTTGGATATTTCGTGTTGCTTGTCGAGTAACTTCCTTTGTTGCAATCAGCAGCACTTCTATCTGCATATGGATAAGTGTTAGATTTTCCCCTTTTTTAAAAATATCTTTTGATAAACTGATACCTTGACTAACATGACGTGCAATGTACTGTCGATTGTTGCAGAGACCAAGAGCACTAAGGCAGTCCGATCTTGAGAGAGCCCTGTCAACATCCAGAAAGGCGAGAAGAACAGCAACCGGCTCGATCTCAGGGCTACAGTCTCCTGTGTGGGCACGGCAGGCAGAGCCAGATGATGACCAGGTCCATAGTGCCATCTTTGAGATGACAAAGCTCATGTCTCGGATCGTTCAGAACAGCCAATCGTCAGAAGCCCAAGAACCTACTTCACCATAGGATTACAAAAAAGATGGTTCTTTTTTATTAACTGCTCAGCTTGTGAGGTTATAGCTGTGAAAACGATGCACTCATATCTTTTTTTTCCCTTTTTTTTTATATCCGCTGCTTATTTACACGGTTCTTTTGTGGCTTGGTGCTACACTTATTAAACCGTTCACTCCAGCAACCGATCTTTCCACTGTATGGCTTATATGAACAGTTCTTGTGCAGGTTAAATGTGTTACCAAGTTGTTATTTTGCTGTTTATAAGATGGAGAAGAGAGAGGAACTATAAAAAGGGAAATTCTAGGAGAAAACTTGTCATATGCTCGCTGTATTCATTCATGCCATACCGTGGCAAATTTTGGTACAAATATATGCCCAGAAAATGGTTGCAGTTGGAAATCTAGTTATCAGTAGTATATATTAATGTATTGTTTATCTTGTCAAATGTTTCCTCTCTTTGATCTTTCACTGTATGCATTTTCTTAGTAGTATGAAGATGTAAGATGAATTAAAACACATGTTGAGATGGATCTAATCTCTAGTAGTAATGATACTGGATGTCTGCGAGATCTGAACATCGTCCCAGAAAATATGAATGGTTGATTATATTTGTAGTTCTATAATTTTGATTAGATGCCAATTTTGGTCCTTATTTTTGAATGTCTCTCAACTACTTTCTAATGTTTAGAAATTGCTGTCTCTTGATGAGCATCTGCGTGGTCTTTTAAGTACTTGTGGGTCTTATTTTGGGGGTTATAATTCACGCCTATGTTAAGTAACAGAAGCAAAATTGGCATTTGTCCTAAGTTGTAGGGACTAAAAATGTAATTAAGCCCTTAAATGAAAGCCTTATCAATTTTCTTTAGTTGGACTTGAATCTTTGTTCTCATCTTCTATCTTTTGATTCCAGGGTTTCTCAGGGTACGTGCTCTTTACCTTCGAAAGAAGTTTTGAATAATAGCATTTGTGGTAGACCAAGTATAGCAATGGTGGTTGTTATTCGACTTTGTCTGAAGATTCAGGGTTTTGACTGAAAAGAGGCTTCAATTCTCGATTTGGGGAGTTCACAGGGTTGTGAGGTATAGAAAGATCCAAATAATGAGGCCAATTTGCATAAAATATTTACCGGTTTATATTTTTCGCAAAAACAGATCACTATTTTAGATTTTGCACATTTGATCAGATTTTTTAATAAATTGATCAAAATATCTTTATTCTTTGTTCTCTCTTTCTTTTTTTTTTTTTTTTTGTTTGTTTTTTTTCTACTCCGAATTCGTCTCGCTTATCCTCACTGTTTCCTCTATTTATTCTCCCTTACTCTCTCTTCTTCTCTCGCTTCCTCTCCACCACCCCACATTGACGCTACGCTCATTTTATTTTCTTACCTCTTCCTCATCTTCGTTGACTCTGGCTTAAATATGACACAGATTATGAAGATAAGACTGTGGTAGAGCGTGTGGTTACGGACGACAACGGTGACAAAGGTGTCGCAAAATTTAAAGACTACAGAAAGGAAGAGCACGTTTGGTCGGGAACGGCGGCTGCAGTGGTTAAAATTTAAAAGTCATGGTACATAGTTCATGTAAATTCAGTATATTTTTACCAAAAATTTAACATTCACGATACATAGACTCACTACAAGCCAGTTGAAATTTTTATAGTCCACAAGCTATTGACTCCACGAATTAGGGGTAGTGCGATTTGGTGTGCCGAACATTGAAGGAAAGAACTAGAAATTTATGGACAAAGTTTAGACTTTTCTGCAATAGCATAAGAATTAATGAGCTTCCAGACAATTACAGTTACAGCAAAAAGTAACTGAAAGTAATTTTAACTAAAAAATTATTAGTGCTTCTTCGAATAGCTTTATCTCAAATAGTAGTTCTGCTGAAGTTCCAATTAGACTACTGAGACGAGAGAATCTTTGGAACAACAAATCGACCAAGTAGAGTGATTCATCAATCAAATTCTTATTCTTTAGTCGGAGTTAAGACGAGGTGCGTAAACGAGTTGAACTCGAGTGATTCGAGCATAGTTGAGCTTGGGCTCACTAAATTTCCGAGCTAATTCGTCCTCGGGAAAATCATTGGCTCACTGCAGAACAATACGAACATTTCAGTACAACTCTATTATTCGATCAGATTGGGTCTTCTTACCTCTTTCGTACCCATGCAAATACTCATATCTGAGTTTGCAAATTTATATCTGGGGCATGAAGAGATTGTGCTAGTTCATCAGATGTTGTTCTTTACGTCACCTTGTTGTTCTTTACATTACTTCTTTCTATTATTCATCATACGAGAATGCGAAGGTAAAAATATTTCTTAATTTGCGAGTGAACAATAATATTTGACACCATATATCCATTTCCAAATGGATATCAAACATCAACTGAGATGTCATTTCAATTTACATGTATTTTCCTTAAGGGGTCGAGAAAGGATTTCTTTTACAAAAAAATAAAATAAAATAAAATTATACGGCGAAGAGATGGCTGGGCCTCATCTTGGTCTCCTCGCTGATCCTCTTCACCCTTCCCCTCCTCCTCGCTTGCTTCTCCACCACCACCGTCTCCGTCGCGCCGAGCTCGTCGCAGATCCTCACAAACTCCGCCACCACCTCCGCCACCATCCCCGCCCTCCCCTTCCCCACCAGCAACCTCACCATCGCCGCCACGTGCCTCTCCAGCCCACCTTCCTCCTCCTCCGCCGCCGCCGCCGCCGGGTCGGGTAGGGGCCGCTCGGCGCGGAGCGCGAGGCGCCGCGCGCAGCGCGCGGCGGGGCCGAGCGCGCCGGCGCAGAGCGCGGCGTCGGCGAGAGCCGCGGCGTAGCCGGTGGCGGCGCGGCGGTGGACGGGGCCGTGCGCGGAGGCGGAGGAGGGAAGGGTGGAGGTGGGAGGGGGAGGAGGGGGTCTGGGTTTGGGGGCGAGGGTGGGGAAGGAGGGGAGGGAGAGGAGGGAAGAAGGGGTCTGAGAAGGAGGAGGTTGTTGGGGTCTGAGGAGGAGGAGGAGGTGGTTGAGTGGGGGATCCTTGGTGGGATTAGGGTTCGGGGAGAGGAAAGGGAGGGGTCGGAGGGAGGAGACGGGGCCGGAGAACGCGGCGTCCATGGCGAAGCGAAGGTGTTCGACGAAATGGAGATGTGAAGGGTACAGAAGGGGCAGAGGCGTGTTTGGCCACCACACGTCTTTGAGTGGATGAGTGAAGAGCACACGTCACGGACTAAGTCGAGGGATTTTTAACGTGAGAAGTCATGTCAAGGACTTCATTTAATCAAAATAATCTAACGGTTGGAAGTTTTTTCAGATCAAGGAAGGAAAGGGTTCTGATAACATTGATTGCAATATAAAAAATGCTATCTTTACTCGAGTAGTGTTAGTATAAAACTAATAATAAAAAAATAATATTTATTTTTTTTAGTCATATTCAAATTCAAGTAGATTTAGTTGAGTTAATATTTTTTAGTCAAATTTATTGCTCACTAGTGTAGAGACCCGTGCGATACAGCAGATAGATAATAGAAGCAAATGTTTAAAATTTTAATAAAATTTATATTTACAGTTTATAGGAAGCTATATCATATTAAGCACAGTTAATTTGCATGGCTAAATTTAATTGCTAAAAAAAATAAAATTATAGCTAAAAGTATATGAAATACATAAATAATAACTTAACGTATCTGGCTTAAGAAAATTTTGGGTGGGGTCTCAGGCTCCAGTCTCCACATCATACTTTTTAATTTGATAAAAGAATTTTGCCCACAACAGTGTCTACTAAAAAAAATGGTCATAAGATGAAAATAAAACAAAAAACATCAATTTTAAAAAAACTAATACTTTTTTAGAGCACTTCTTTTACTCATCCAAATCTCACACATCTTCTTAATCTTCAGCTGGTAGTTGCTTCCTGCGCCGAGTCACTTCTGGATTTTCATTGTAACCCATGAACAAACACCTCATCTACATCCCCAAACTGCGATATCTAAACCGACACAGCCTTGCTATCACATCAACCACAGAAATTTTAATTCTTAAACAATTTGATTTATTAAGAAGTTCTTGCGATTCTTGAGAAGGAGCTCCCGCGCAACGTCCCCGTAAGGAGGAGGCTAGGACGCTGCTCCCCTCGGCCCAGTTGTGGGCGCGCGCGAGCCGCGCAAGGAGGCAGCCGAGGCGGTTGCGGTGGCGGTTCACAGCGAGTAAGGGCTCCGACGCAAACCGGCCCAGCGAGCATTTATATGGGCCGCGACTGAACTTTACAGGACGATACTTCTTGAAGGAGACAACGTTCTTCGCATGCTCTTCTTCTTTATCATCCTCATAATCTTTGTTAACACAATGAGATAGAGAGAAGGAGATGAGTGTGGGGTGAGAGATTAGATGATAATATTTTTTTTTGCATGAAAAATAACATGTCATGCGAAAAAAAAAAAGGTGGGGGGATTAATGGTGGAGGGGAGTGGATTGGAGTTATAAAGCTCACTAATTGATGGAATATGATACATTTAATTAAATGTGGAGAGATGAAGGGTTGAGCATTTAGAATGGAGAAGAAACTAATTGGTGGAATATGATGCATTTAATTAAATATAGAGAGGTGAAGGGTTAAACATTTAGAATGGAAAAGAAATATAAATTAAAAAAAATGAGAGCTTGCCACGTCATTATTTTACATTGAGAATTCATATAAGAGTATAGATATTTCAGAGTAAAGCTAGAATACTTGTAGAAGTAAATATAGTATTTATTTCTGCATCATTTCTGCCGCCGACGAGGCATTCGAATAAATGATCGACACTACTAAATTTGGACGTCAACTGCCAACACACCTTTCCAGTCTTTTACATCGACGACCGCAATTTGTGCCGACTCGGTGGGTTGTAAGAGGGCACTGCTGAGAAGGACCGCGATACCACTTCCTATTCGAATAGTAATTATTCAAATATATGTTTAATCTCCTAGCCAGACAACAAAAGCTACAAATTTTAGTTTTTAGTATAATCAGATATCGAAAAACTTGAAATTTTATTTGGCAGTATGTAGACAAATATTTGACGTATCAAGTCATAAAAAAAAAGTTTTTTGTTTTTAGTAGATAAGCACATCTGAAAATAACAGCTTCAATAAGTGGAATAAATCTTCTAACATGTGCTTGGAAATATATAAAATAAACTAATGACAACATCAAATAGCCATAATCTCAAAATTAGAAATGTAAAAGAACAAAAAAATCATCAAACTATACATTACAGTTAGGAGTCCGATTATGGTGCTTTCAAAAGTATAAAAGAGTTGATGTTTCTAATTTTTTTAACCCTTGGATCAATTCTTTGATCATTTTTAGTTCTTGGATTAATATTAATCCCCTACTAGGGGGCATCACCAAAGTTTAGAGAAGTCACTATTATCTCCCCTATACAATTCTTTATCTAAGGGTTAAAAAGTTTGAGCTACCAATTTTTTTATGATTCTGAAAACATATTAGCTCTACACTTACAGTCAAATCAAAATTAGAGCACTCGATAACTATCTACATTAAACTTACAAATAATCTCCCACAAATGGCACAATAAATTACTCATCTATCAACTATTCACCCTAAAGATTTGTTCACACTTCACAGATTATTCTTGTTTGCTTCATTTATCTAACACAAAAAGAGCAATTAGTTGTCCTTTATTGTCTTTTATTTCTAACTTATTATTATGCATATACGATAACATGAATAATAGATTATTCTAACAGTAAATTCAATCTATTGAGGAAGAAATATACGAGCATACATATTATAAGATTTCTATTTATTTGGTGCATCTTAGTACATTGGAGCAAAAAAATTTGTGACAAAACCACTATTTCTCTATCCAATAAAGAGAACCAACAAATATAGGATTTTATCGAAGCCGTATAAATCTTTCACAAATCAAAATTGTTCATAAATTAAACAACCTCCAATTATTTATCTCGATCTATAGTATCACCAGATTGTGTATTAGATTACTCAATTGGATTTCTTCCTGAAACTCTGAATGCAACCTCAAAATTGAAGCGCGCGCGCGCACACACACAGAAGGCAACAACTTTCTTTAAAGCGATCAAGGGTGAGGGCAAGCTTCTAACATATAAAGAGAGCTCAGAGGTGTTTAAGATTTCTCAATTCATAATCATATAAGTCTGTAAATTCTTATTAATAAACAAACAAAATTATGATACAATACGATTAAGAATACGTAATAAAAAAAATAAAATAAAATGACATTCAATACAATTCCTTTTTCTTTGCATAAAAGAATTCAAAATTCAAAATAATTTATTTCAATTTTTCCAAAAGTTATATGCACTAGAGATCCACACCAAAGGTCCATAGCCCTCTGAACTTTTGTCCGTTTATAAATAACCATCTAAATTTTTACAATTTTATATTCACCATTGAAACTTTTAAATTTCTTTAATTAGCCACCAAGATTTATATTTTATCAATTTTAAAGTAATTAACATTAGTCAATTGGCCAATAAATAATAAAAAATGCATGCGAACCAATGCAGAAGAGTCTTCTTGATGGGAAAAGTTGTACTTTTGGATAAAAATAAATCAAATTGTATATTTATGTTATAAAATTAAATGCTAAAATATTAATTTTTATACCATAAAACTGTATTTTGACCTCAAAAGGAGCCTTATATGCTTGTATCTTTTATTATTTCTTAGGTTTAGTTTAGTATTGAGATTTATCTAACGCTAGTAGATAAAGTTGAGTTGGGATAAAATATAAAATTTTAAAAATTAGGAAAAAATAAAAATATGAGTATTTAAAGGGTTTTTTTAATCCAATAGTTTTCTCCTAAAATTTTATTTTAAAAATAGACCTGTTAAATTTTTATTTATAAATATGGTCTTATAAAAGCGGTTAATGATTCACCGCTTTTAAAAGCGGTCAACCATTCACGGCTTTCTTTCTTTTTCTCGAAAAGAAGCGGTAAATGATTTACCGCTTTTATTCTTTTTCTAACTCTTAATAAGGAGGTATAAATACGGTGAATCATTCACCGCATTTAGAGATCTATTTTTATAATTATTTTTTTATAANATGTTTAATCTCCTAGCCAGACAACAAAAGCTACAAATTTTAGTTTTTAGTATAATCAGATATCGAAAAACTTGAAATTTTATTTGGCAGTATGTAGTCAAATATTTGACATATCAAATCATAAAAAAAAAGTTTTTTGTTTTTAGTAGATAAGCACATCTGAAAATAAGAGCTTCAATAAGTGGAATAAATCTTCTAACATGTGCTTGAAAATATATAAAATAAACTAATGACAACATCAAATAGCCATAATCTCAAAATTAGAAATGTAAAAGAACGAAAAAATCATCAAACTATACATTACAGTTAGGAGTCCGATTATGGTGCTTTCAAAAGTATAAAAGAGTTGATGTTTCTAACTTTTTTAACCCTTGGATCAATTCTTTGATCATTTTTAGTTCTTGGATTAATATTAATCCTCTACTAGGGGGCATCACCAAAGTTTAGAGAAGTCACTATTATCTCCCCTATACAATTCTTTATCTAAGGGTTAAAAAGTTTGAGCTACCAATTTTTTTTATGATTCTGAAAACATATTAGCTCTACACTTACAGTCAAATCAAAATTAGAGCACTCGATAACTATCTACATTAAACTTACAAATAATCTCCCACAAATGGCACAATAAATTACTCATCTATCAACTATTCACCATAAAGATTTTGTTCACACTTTACAGGTTATTCTTGTTTGCTTCATTTATCTAACACAAAAAGAGCAATTAGTGTCCTTTATTGTCTTTTATTTCTAACTTATTATTATGCATATATGATAACACGAATAATAGATTATTCTGACAGTAAATTCAATCTATTGAGAAAGAAATATACGAGCATACATATTATAAGATTTCTATTTATTTAGTGCATCTTAGTATATTGGAGCAAAAAAATTTGTGACAAAACCACTATTTCTCTATCCAATAAATACTCAACCAACAAATATAGGATTTTATCGAAGCCATATATATCTTTCACAAATCAAAATTGTTTATAAATTAAACAACCTCCAATTATTTATTTCTATAGATATCACCAGATCGTGTATTAGATTACTTGATTGGATTTCTTCCTACAACTCTGAATGCAACCTCAAAATTTATACAGAGAAGACAACAACTTTCTTTAAAGCGATAAAGGGTGAGGGCAAGCTTCTAACATGTAAAGAGAGCTCAGAGGGTGTTTAAGATTTCTCAATTCATAATCATATAAGTCTGTAAATTCTTATTAATAAATAAACAAAATTATGATACAATACGATTAAGAATACGTAATAAAAAAAAATTATAAAATGAAATTCAATACAATTCCTCTTTCTTTGCATAAAAGAATTCAAAATTCAAAATGATTTATTTCAATTTTTCCAAGAGTTATATGCACCAGAGGTCCACAATCCTCTGAACTTTTGTCCGTTTACAGATAACCATCTAAACTTTTAAAATTTTATATTCACCATTCAAACTTTCATATTTTTTTAATTAGCCACCAAGATTTATATTTTATCAATTTTAAAGTAATAACATTAACATTAGTCAATTGGCCAATAAATAAAAAAAAATGCATGCGACCAATGTAGAAGAGTCTTCTTGATGGGAAAAGTTGTACTTTTGGATAAAAATAAATCATAATTGTATATTTATGTTATAAAATTAAATGCTAAAATATTAATTTTTATAACATAAAACTGTATTTTGACGTCAAAACGAGCCTTATATGCTTGTATCTTTTATTATTTCTTAGGTTTAGTTTAGTATTGAGATCTATCTAACGCTATCAGATAAAATTGAATTGGAGTAAAATATAAAATTTTAAAAATTAGAAAAAAATAAAAATATGAGTATTTAAAGAGTTTTTTAATCCAATAGTCTTCTCCTAAAATTTTATTCTAAAAATAGAGCTGTTAAATTTTTATTTATAAATATGATCCTATAAAAGCGGTGAATCATTCACCGCTTTCTTTCGTTTTCTTACTTCTTTTTATATTTCTAAGATGGTAAAAGCGGTGAATGGTTTACCATTTTTATTCTTTTTCTATTTCTAATGAGGAGTTATGAATGTGGCGAATCATTTACCGTATTTAGAGGTCTATTTTTATAATTATTTTTTTACAAAAATTATTTGTACAATTATAAAAAACGATAGGATTATTTATAACAAAAATTCGTATTTAAAGAGATTTTTTTTTTTATAATTTAGCCCAAATTTTGGACTTGAAGGGTGGTATTGCTCGAACGTAAAATCAGAGCAGCGATGCTGACGGCGGAGAACCAAGCCCAAACCAAAACGTCTTCAGTCGTGGAACGGAAGTCGACCTGTCCGCCATCCCACCGCGGTCGTGATGACATCCCTCGTCCCCCGCCTGGGCCTCCGCCGGCTGCTGTCGACGGTGGTGGAGCTCTCCCACCTGTCGAAGCCCATCGTGGACCTCTCCCACCTGGCGTCCGTCCGGTCCTCCTCCGAGCTGCTGGCCTCCTACACCGTCACCCCTCCCGTCCAGCCCTGGCCGCCCTCCCCTCTCTCCCCTCGCCGCCTCGCCCTCCTCATCCGCCGCCAGCCCGACCCCCTCTCCGCCCTCCGCGCCTTCAACCACGCCCTCCGCTTCGTCCCGGGCTTCGTCCCCACCTACCCGGTCTACCACTCCCTCCTCCTCCGCCTCGCCCAGTCCCCCTCCTCCCTCCCCCGCCTACTCCCCCCTCCTCTCTCCTCCTCCGCCGCCCACCTCCCTCCCCTCCCCCTCCAACCCTAACCCTCTCCGCTGCGGCGAGGACGCTTCGTCCACCTCATCGCGCCCTCGCCGGCGCCTCCCGCCCGCCGCGCCCTCGCCTCTTCTCTCCCTCCCCTCCTTCGGCGCGCCCGCCCCTCCGCCCGCTCCCTCAACGGCCTCCTCAACGCCCTCCTCCCGTCAGCCGCGCGCCCCGCCTCGCGCCGCCTCTTCTCGCCGCTCCCCCGCTTCGCCATCCGCCCCAACGTCTGCACCTGCAACATCGCCCTCCAAGCCTCCTCTCGCTCGGCGACCTCCCGCTCCGCCCCCGCCGCCGACGCCTCCTCCCGCAACTCCTCCCCCAACGTCGTCTCCTACACCACCGTCCTCTCCTACCACTGCTCCCGCGGCGACCTCGCCGCCGCGCGCGCTCTCGTCGACGACATCGTCCGCCAAGGCTGCGCCCCCGACGTCACCGCCTACACCATCCTCATCGACGGCTACTGCCACCGCGGCCGCCTGCAGGACGCGGTCCGGACCATGGACGAGATGGAGGATTCCGGAGTCCGGCCGAACGACGTCACCTACTCGGTCGTGATCGAAGCCTTCTGTAAAGAGCGGAAATCCGGGGAAGCCCTCAATTTGATGAGAGACATGCTGGACGCGAATTATGTACCTGGCTCGCCGCTTTGTTGTAAGGTGATTGACGCGTTGTGCGAGGACGGAAAGCCGGAGAATGCGTGCGAGATTTGGAAGAAGCTTTTAAAGAAGAATGTCATGCCCGATAACTCCGTCACGAGCACGCTAATTTACTGGCTTTGCAAGAAGGGCAAGGTTTGGGACGCTCGGAAGCTGTTCGATGAATTTGAGAGGGGGTTTATTCCGAGTCTGTTGACGTACAACACGCTCATATCGGGTATGTGTGAGAACGGGGAGTTGCAAGAGGCGGGGAGGCTGTGGGACGATATGGTGGAGAGGAAGTGCGCGCCGAACGCCTTCACGTATAATGTGCTGATCAAAGGGTTCTGTAAGGTGGGGAAGGCGAAAGAAGGGGTTCGGATCTTGGAGGAGATGTTGGATAGCGCGTGTGCGCCAAATAAGTTCACTTATGAAGTGTTAGTTGATGGAATCTATAAATCGGGCAACGAAGAGGAGGTTGATAAACTTGTTCAAGCTGCGGCTTCGAGTAGAGGGAGTTTCTTCGATGGGGATTGTTGGGAGGTTTTTATTAGGAAGTCGGTCACTGGAAATGATGCTTGGAATGAACGTCTTGATGCCGTATTACAGATGTAACTATACAAACAATTTTTTGGAACTGGCGCTTCATATTCTTTTGGCGGCTTGGCACATTATATGTAGAGCTGAAGCTTCTTATTCTCATTCTGACTATTTGTTGGTGCAAAAGGTATAGAGCTACTGCAATTTGAGAGTTTTCCTTTTTTTTTTTTCTATTACATGTGGAAAGCGGCCGAAGATTGTGCCAATGAGATAGCATCAAGTTCCCACAAATTAATTTTACGACTTTTGATTGTGATGAAGACGAGAATGGATATACCAGCAATTACATTGAACACATGCGTGCTGATTTTAGGTCCCAGCTAACTTCATCGGACTCACCACTTCTTTAAACACAGATGAACTGCTGCCTACCTACTTCATGAGAATCAATTGACCAGGTGATTTCGAGCTCAGCATCTTGAAATATTGTGTATTCATATGTTTTCTGTCCTCTAGTAGTGAAACCTTGAGATTCTAAAGTGCTGAGGATCATTTCACTGGATTCTCTCAATGATGTAACATATTAATAATAATATAGAATTGATTTGTAAAGCCTTATTTATTAGCATCAGTAACAGTTACTTCTGAGGATGTAATAAAATAATGCAGCAATCATGTAGCATTTGTAAAAATAATGTAGGCAAGATAATCTTTAAATTTTTCCAATTGTTTAAGTGGATATATATGTGTGTGTGTGTGTGTGTGTGTGTGTGTGTGTGTGTGAATTGAAGATTTTGGGCAGAAGTGGCCTTTTATAGGTTCTCTAAAACATAATCTTTTAAATTTATCTCTAGAGGGAAAGTTTGGAAGCTTAGCCTTTGGTGCCATTCTTTACTTTCTCATTTGTAAAGATGATCTCTCTTTCCATCTCCTAAAGCTCCATTGAACCACCTAAGTGGAGCTGGACCATGAGGAGAGCTTCATGATTTAAATGTTGTGGACATCTATGTATTAAGAAAAAAAAGAGAAGGAAAGCGGAAGATTTCGGAAATAATCAGGAACTGTAGTCTTGACTGTTCTTGTTTTAGGTGTTTTATCTTCAGGGTATAGCTTTTGTGGAGAAATCAAGGCAGGAAGTTATTATCGCTGAGAAGTTTTTACGAATATGTCTGAAGGTGCTTTGTTATACTTAAGAGATTAAAAGAAAATATAATTTGTAACTCTATTATTGTTTAGTGCTGGATTTTGGTTTCACTATACTTGGTTAGGTTGCTGGCTGACTGTCTTAATCTGTCTAGATTCCTGTTTTATTAGGACTAGCAAATTACTTCATGAAATAGATCCAAAACTATCTAATACGGGCTCTATATTAATAAATTGCTCCCAATTTTAAAACCAGGTAGAAAACCAAATATAGATTTCCCGTTTCTTAAGAAATTTCAAACAATTGCTAACATACTTTCATTCTGTTCTGCATTTCTACAAACAAATGATTACTCTATTCTGCTAGTACTCTTCAGGCGCATGGCAGTTCAGCATCACCACGAAAGGGGACATCCCTCTACAACAATGCCCTTTTCGGTGGGGCAAGAAGCCAGAGGACACCCATCCAAGTCATTGCCCCACCATTTGAGACTAATATTCTCCAAACCCAAGCAAAGATAAAGCAACACTGCCATGAACGCCAACCCCGCATCTAAAGCGCCAGAAAGTACATAATTATGTCGTTGCCACCAATCTCGCCGGTATTTATAAACAACATAGCCTGAAAGGAAGCCCACTAATATCCAGGTAGTATAGTTGACAGCGGTAGCTGGGGGCATCTGGCCTGTAGCACCAATCATCACGGGCATGTTGATCAATTGTATCCACTCCTGACCAGGGAAGGCTTTGTGGGCGAACCAGACAAGGAGAGGGGCGATGGCCCCTGCAAGGAAGAACCAGTTGACGGCTGAGTAGCTGCCTAGGTCGCCAAAGATCCTGCGGGGGCTTATGAGGCCCCATATGACCGAGGCATCGTAGAACACATGGTCGCCAGGGCATGTCCATGGGCTGTCAGATTGGAGGAGCTCGGTGTTGCAGATGTTGGGGATTGTCTCCATGAGCCACCAAGCTGTTCCAAGGTACACAAATGCTGCAATCAGGGTTCCCACCACCTGCCATTTTTCATTTTTGAGTTAGTGGTAGTTGATCAGAACCTTTATTGCACTATATGCTAATTTAAGAGTGATAGGCAAGTACATGAATTCAGTTTCTGTATGAGAAGAAGGTAGGCATGGCTGCAAAGCCTCATCATTATCTCTACACTTCTGTGTGCTTGTTACATGGGATACCAGAATATTCCGGGAGTAATTACCCTTGTTGATTGAATATTCTGATGCATAACTGCTTCTAGTTATCTTGATTAATATTTAATACAGGGCAAAATTTCAATTTGTTAATAGGATTAGGTCACAGGTTACAGTGAAGAATATAGTCGCAGGTTATGATCATAGGTCACTGGCTCCGCATCTTTAAATAAGTTTGGTGCTTAGTCATATGTTTACTTTAGACGTCAAAAGGTGAAGAATATGGACTAACAAATGATAACATGTTCTAGCATAGATAATTAGTTCTTTATAAGTTGAAACTATCTCGAGGAAACATTAGCTACTGACGAGTAAGGGAACTGACCTGAGCCATGAACATAGTTCTTGGTGGGATCTTCATGTAGTGCCCCAGCTTGAAGTCTTGCAAAAATGTCAATGCCTGTTGCATGCTAATGTACCCATATACTTTGAAGCACATGTTTGCAACAGGGCGTCCTGGGTACAGATAACCCATAATGTATTCCGTGATGATGTTTAAGCCAGGAGTCTGTTTCATTCAATGAAAGAGATTCAAACGGCTATTATACGGTTGATCTTTGTTGACTATCATGAGTGAATAATTGAATGAAAGAGATTAAGAGCCGGTTTGGATGTCACACACTTATATGGTGATAACTGGTGTTCGATAGTTTTTTTTGGTTATTATAATATAAGGTTTGATTTTAGTCTACTGTAAGATTGCAATGATCAGATTTTTTTTTTTTTTTTTTAATTCTACTGCATTTCACCATTGCGGTGATTCGTCATATATGTTAACAGGGAAGTTGTTTATTCCTTGTTGCCTTATAGCCATCTTTTCATACTTTTGAAAGACCAATTGAAAATTAGTTATTATGGGCCTATCTTGATGTCATATCATGTTATCTAGAGATAACTGTTGTGATATCGGAGGAATTTCCTTTGTGATTGTAATCTAAGAATATTTTAGCCTGTCGCAAGATTCTCATGATCATGACTTTTCAGGATGGTGAATTCCATGAAATTGATTTATCATATTCCTATGAAAATGACTTACAGCTCATATATTATGCGGTTTTGGACATCGTTTCATACTCCCCATCTACAAATCGCCGCATGCCTGTTTAGTTCACACAAGAAATATGCTGAACAAGTTGTCATGCTTTGAGCATCTTGTTTGTCATATCTTTTTTGCTTACTCAAGGGACCTCGAATGATCAGTAGATGAGTATATTACATGGCTGCAATGGTACATTATATTTGGTTTTTTTTTCTTTTTTTTCTTTTTTTTTTTTCTCTAAGTCATTTTCTTGGATTAAGATAGGCCGCTTTGTAGGTGGAATGCCCTATTCTACGAAGTCATAACTGTCCGGACCTTACAAGGGACTAAAAAAAACTCTTTAGGTTGCAATCACAAAAGAAAATCCTTGTTGCGCATGAATTATCACTAGATAACTAGTTCCGACATCTGAACAGGCCCTAAGAAAACTAGAGATATGAGGGTTTTAGCATCCAAAACAGGTGCTTTGTCGGTTGGCTGCATATAAACCTGGATTTTCTGGATTGTATGTACTATTATAACTAGATCAGTATGACAGTACCTGGTTGGTGGTTGCTGTGATGATTCCAATGGGGAGAGTAAAGAAAATGGCTAGTGCACAGGCAAGCAATACGCCCCACCATGGCAACTGTAGTTGGTCGACATAGTACTCGCACGCGAAGATGGTGACTGCTATGTTGACTATAAGGATACATATGAACCACCACTCTGGAACCTGCTTATATCTGCTCATGAGCCTTGTATGCACATCCATCTTCTTTTCTTGAAATGCCGACTTGCTCAGTTGCCATATTTCTCTGCACAGTCCACATTAGCTATACATTTAATGTCCCTTACATTTGTTGTTCTAATTGAGAAATCAATTTTTATTATCACTAGTCATTTATGTTTTTGTTGCTTTACAAATTGCCAGAGAAGCAAATAGTGACTGAAATGTTGATTGCTTCACTGCTAGATTTCCGTTGCAATAAATTGACTCTTATAACAGTCTGTTCTAATGCTACCGCATGTTTCCAACTATTATTATATTCTGTTATATTTGAGCTTCTCTACAGGCTGCTATCACAAAGATGTAAACAGAAATAAAAAAAACTTTGCAGGTAGGTGGACGCAAGTCAACCCATTCGAAAACAAGATGAAAATAAGCACCAACGTCTACCAACAATTACCTTCCGTGGAAGAGGAGGACATGGCTAATAGTTGCCGTTAGCGAGGCGAACCCGACACCATAAGTCATCGCAAAGAAGGTGCTCAAATAGAGAGGTCCGTTCTTCTCGTAAGCCTTTACATCCAGGTGGAAATCGGAGTCTATAATGCTTGAGATATTGTACTTCTGTCCGGCGGAAGTAAAAAGACCGTCGGAGAAGATGGGAAAAGTCTTCGCTTTGTAAACGTTGAGCCAGTATGCAATGGGGGTAATGACGTACATTATGAATACGAACCCGACTGCTATATTAGCAGTGGCAAACCATGGGCTGGCGAGTGGGCTGCCTAGGTAGGAGGAGATGGTGGACCAGTCGAGTCCGATCGCGCCAATCCCGAGCCCGCGTAGCCCCGAGCCAAGTTGTTGGGCTAGGACGGACTGGGGAAAGATCCAACAGATCCAAGAGAGGGAGGTGAGCATCTGGAATAAGTAGCCAGGGAACACGTAGTAGGCGAAGCTGCAGATGAAGGCCACCATGAAGAACTGGTTGCGAGTCAGGCTGCCTTTTGGCCGCTCTTCTTTCTCATGGAGTGCCCTGTGGACAATGATGCAAAGCTGATGAGTTAGCTATTGTTGCTGCGATTCGTGTGAGTATTTACCAAATTTTGATTGTTATAGAAGTATAAATCATTCGGCCAAGGTTAAATTAGATTCTCAGTGCTAAATGTATTACAGCAGTGTCTTACCAAATATACCTTTTATTTTCGAGGTTCAAAACCATTGTTGAATTGTTTAGAACAAAGTGTTAGTTCTTTCACTCCATGCTTGAATGGCATTTCCACTTTTCTTCTGATATTTTTCTTGAACCCCTCAATGATTATATCGTGTGGTGGAAGTTTTTAGGGCATTAGAGTTGTAAATAGTCGCATATAGCTATAATTATGTTTCACAAAGACTCACTGGCGTTTGCTTCATTCTCTCTCTCTCTCTCTCTCTCTCTCTCTATATATATATTTTTATTGAGCCGAATATAAGTGAGCTGACTCCGGCTCGTGTTCGGCTTATGTACTAAATGAACAATTCGATCTCGAGTTCATCTCGACCGAACACGAGCTCGCTCGTGATATGTGAGCTGTATTGCCACCTCTACACCTAGAGGTGTAATGTGGACCGTGTAGGGTCGGCATGGCCTACATTTAGCCGGGTGGGAAACGTGCCGGAGGCCACCCCGGCACGGCCCATTCCCAAAGTCAGGCTGTGTCATGCCGGGCCAAAGTTCTTGGACCCCTAGTGAAGCACACCCCCGGGTCTGGATTGCACGTGCCAGGCCCGGTTGGGCTTCAAGCCGGCCCTTTTTTATTTATTAATTTTATTTTTAAAAATTAAAATTTTAAGAAAATAAAAATAAAATATTATTTTTAAAAAAACAATATATGAGTGGAGAAATTTTCAAATTTTAAAATACATTTATAAAAATATTAAAATTTTAAAATTATGTAAAAAATTTTAATATTTTTTGGACCAAAATATCCAAACAGTCAAATCTTTGACTTTTACGGAGGGTATTTGGTCCAAAAGGGATCAAAATGCCCATCTCCCAAGCAGGCCCGCCCCTGTGAGGAAAAATTCTAGAATGCAAACGGGTATTTTGGTGATGTGGCGTAACAAACTAATCAAATATTTTTTTTTAAATATTAGAAAATATTTACAATATTCATAACCATTCGTAGTAAATATTATTTTATATTTAATAGATTAATCATAACCGTTTATTTTTATTTGAGATATTTTTAACAAATTAATTATAACCATTCGCATGAGATTTTTTTTTAACAAATTGATCATAAGTATTTGTAGATAATAGACTTTTATATATAGTAGAGATTTAATAGATTGATTATAACCGTTCATTTTGATTTGAGATATTTTAATAAATTAATCATAACCAATCGTAGTAAATATTATTTTATATTTAATAGATTAATCATAACCATTTGTTTTTATTTGAGATATTTTTAACAAATTAATCATAACCATTCGCAGGTAATATTCTTTTGTTCCTTTTTGGATTCCGTCTGTTATTGTCGGAATTCCTATACGCTTTTATATATAGTATAGATAGATATAGATATAGATATAGATATAGATATATGTCCCATCATTATTATAAAAAAATATTTTTTATTGTACATCTGTTTGAAAAGAAGAAATGTGATTAGTTTGTTATTAATGATGTGGTGTAAGTGTGACCGTGTAGAATTCCTCCCTGGGAGAGCCACAAGGCTGCACATCCCAACTCCCAAAGCATTCGATGTTGGGAGGTCTTGGGAGTTGGGTACGACCCAACTCCGAGTGGCCGGGCCTTGTCGGCTCGGTAGACACGGGCTGTGTAGTGCCGGGCCGGGCCTTCCCTCAGGCCTGGCAAGGCACAGGCCAGTTTCATGCCGGGCCACCGGGCCACGAGGGCGAGGCCGAACACGATCCGGTTCATCTGGCCGGGCCGGCCTGGCACAAGTGCTATAGTACTCATGCCGTGCCTCGACCCGGCCTACCCTAGTGCCGGGCTAGGCGGGCCGCAGGCCGTCTTTAGACCCCTCCCTACACCCAGCCATCTAATGAATGAGATTATTTCACTAATCACATTATTTGACAAATAATGAATCTCACCTATTAGATTGATGTGGTATATGATATGCATTTCTTAGAGTGTATGGATAGTATTGCTCTTATTAAATTTAATAAAATCTTTAAGTTAGCTAAGTATAGAAACCGAAATGAAAAATTAAAAGTTTAAGAAGGATTTAATCAAGAGGAAAATAGTAAGGTCTATTTCTGGAAGTCCTATAATTTGAGGGGATCTTTATGCCTTTTTTTTATTACTATCCTGGGAGCGGTGAATATTTAAAAGTGAATTGAGCTAGAATACTCTCAAAAGAAACAATCCTTTGGTGCTTTTGAGTTTCTAACCCTTGGATCTACTCCTTGATTACTAATAACTTTTGGATCAAACACTATTCCACCGACCACCACCTACCACCATTATCTCAACCCTACATCTTTTCATCTAATGGCTAAAAACTCAAAAGCACCAACCCCTTGATACTTTTGAGAGTATTCTAGCTCAACTCTTTAAAAGTCACATTATTTTTAAAAGAAAGATAATATACTGTTCACTTTCTTTATTTTTTTTAACATACAAACATTAGCTGAAAATAAAATAACTCTATTTCGAATTTGAGACATTGAATACCAACCATCAAACTCTTTATCACTAATGTTATTAATTGTCAGTCTTATTTCATACATTATTCATTTGTAAAGGATGCTTGGTATGATTTCTAGCGGTTTGACGGATTGAATTTTTTTTGTTTTAATGAGATAACATAATATGCAAAGCACATGCACAAATCCCACTTTAATGCAGAATCAAATCTGAAAGAAAAGGATATCTACCAATTGTTCTATGTGAAAGATGATACCAAAATAGTGTGTAGTCTCAATGTAAGATTATCATGTAAATGAGAAAAAAAAAAAAAAAACTTATGTAGAGCTCTGCAACAATGCAGTGCTAAAAATTATAATCCTTTTCCAGTGTTTCAAATTTTTTTAATCTTATTAAGAACATCTAATAAATTATTAGATAAATATAAAATTAATAAGTGACAGTAGATCGAGAACACTCTAATAAGATATTATTTGAGAGCTTTATACTAAAGTTTTATTCAATAGACTAATTTTACGTTTGGATGATAATTGAGTTGCTACCGGGATTAAAAAAAATGGCGTTTCGATAGATAAGATGGAATAAGAAGAATAGTGAGTTATTATAAATAAAAAAAAATGATATTGCCCTAATTATTATAGTTGAATTTAAATTTAAAATTTAAATAATTAAAAATAACAATTTAAATTTTAAATTTTAAAATTCAAAATTAAAATCTATATTTTTAAATCTCAAATTAAAAAATTTAAGTTACAAATATAAAATATCAAATTTAAAATTTAAATAATTAAAAATAATAATTTTAAATTTTAAAATTTAAAAAATAAATATTAATTTTAAAATTTATACTACAATATCTTATTTTAAAATTTAAAATTTAAAATTTAAAATTTTTATTTTAAAATTAAATAGGGATGGAATTAACTAATTTCATTCCTATTCAAGGTTTAGTTAACCCCACCCCAAATGGTTATTGGGATGGGATTAGTTAACCCCACCCCCAAAATTTATGTTCGCGGAGCGGGTGGGGGGACGTGCTTATCCCCTTTAACCCCGAACCAAACGCCACCCTATGGAACTTTTCTAAGCCACCCCTTGAGGTAGTACTACTGCAGCAATGAAGGTGCTATTAACTTATATAGAGCACGACCTCTCCCCACCATGTTTTTTTAATTAATGAACCCGGAGAATGCACATGCAACTAAACCCAGAGTCCCCTTTAAAATTTGAGGAGTTGGGTAGTGCAATTAAGGTGAGTTGACTTCTATTTAGCTTACATAATAACTTCCATGTTAATTTGAACGGGCATGCTAGCTAGGAGATTCCTTCATAGTGATGTGCAATTGGTGGTCAAATTTTTAATAATTAAAATCCTTATAATGACAAATGTGCGGGACTTAAAAAGTTTTCCTACCTAAATTACTCTTTGCTGTTCAGAATGCCTTGTTTTTATTCGAAAAGTTTTTATTTATAGTTCACAGTTCGCACTCTCAGCAATATATCTCTCATAGCAGAAGGTTCGAGCACCAGACTTTTCAGATTATAGATAGTATCATTTTTTTGAAATAGGTGAGTTTTAATGATCTATAAAAAGTCTTTCATATGTTGGTATATTTCGCATAATTCATATTGGCACTATCACTGAAATGACGCATAAGGAATATCTAAAGCATTACTCTTTCAAATGATAAGGTCAAATTATAGGGCACATGTAATGCATTTGCAGGATTAACAAGAAATTAATTAGTAGTTCAAACTAATAATGAGAAACTAAGAAAGTGCCAAAAAAAAAAAGGACCTAAACCTCCCTCTCAATCAA
The DNA here is from genome assembly GCF_001540865.1 of Ananas comosus. Classification (NCBI taxonomy): domain Eukaryota; kingdom Viridiplantae; phylum Streptophyta; class Magnoliopsida; order Poales; family Bromeliaceae; genus Ananas; species Ananas comosus. The sequence continues at coordinate 6,852,179 of NC_033642.1, read as the reverse complement.
CCTATTATTATATATATTATTCTCCAATTGTGTGTTGTGAGATTATGTAAAAGGTACTGTACAAGAAAATGAAACTTCAAATAATTCTATGCAATTAAGAGGTTACGTAAAATTTCAAGCTAGATACTTAATTTTTCCATGATTATTATAGTAGCTATGTATTATTGAGTGACGCTTCAATATTACANTATATATATATATATATATATATATATATATATATATATATATATTTTACTTCCTAGTCAATTTTTTACAATAAGATAAGTCCTCTTATAGGTAAAATATATTATTCTACCAAATTATGAATGACAAGATCTTTTAAGGAGTAAAAATTACTTTTTTTTTTTTATTTTCAATCATACAAGAAAAATTTTATGCTGAATAAGTTATTTAAAAATAACTGATTCCAACATCCAAACAGGTTCTGATTATCGTAGTATCTGATTATTGTAGTAGCTATATATCGCTTTCCATATCTAGCTAAATTCACTAGTAGCTATTTGTAACTTATTGGGTGATGCTTCAAATGCAATTTTTTTAAAATAAGTTAATTAAGATTGATTGATTTCAACATCCAAACAGGGCCTTAATTATTTTTTTTTTCTAATTATCGTAGTAGCTATATATCGCTTTCTATATCTAATTTCACTATGCTTCAATACAATTTCTGATCTAATTCATTACATTGTTGTTAACAAAAATAATTAATATATAATTTTATAGCAGGGGTGATCATGTTCCATTACTGTGATCTGGCTACAATGAAAATTTTAATTAGATAATAATGGTGTTCCTAAAATTGTGACTACATTTATAGCAATTGAAACTACTATTAACACTTATCAAATGTATTTATTACATAGTGGGAAAATATTGGTTTGCGAAGGGAAAAAGTTTGGTTTAATTAATTAAGCAGCAATAGCATGTAAGCTAGCTTTATACTATATACAGAATTAGTAACTAATTAATCACATCCATACATATCATATTAAAAAATATTATGGCTAAATTATAGAAACCTCCTTATTATAAGTATCTACTTTTTTTTTTTTTTTCCTTCCTATTTTTTAAAAATTTATATTTTATTTCCTCAACATTTCAAGTTGTTGAATTTCGCTCTCCCTCTATCACGGTTTTATCATTATTCCGTCAATTTCTTATAATTTATATCGAAAATATTCTGCAAAATAACAGAAATATATTAAAAATAATTTTTTCTTATAGAAGAAATAAGCATAGTTTAGTCATTTTGCCTTCTCCATTAACGTAATATTTTTTTGAAAATATTTTTAAAATTTTAAGAAGAGCAAAGTATGAAGGAATAGTAGTTAGGCTGATATGGCGCCACGTGGACAACCACGTCAACAGCTATGCTGGATTAAAAAGGGTATTTCAGATATAGGATAAAATGCGGGTTTTTTTTTTTATAATTATGACTAAATTTAATTTTGGTAAGTTTCAAACTTTAAATATCGCTTTTGAATTTAATTTTAAATTTAGCTTTAAATATAAATTCAAATTCAATTTTTTTTTATTATTTGAGATATTTGAGACGCGGTCGAGATAAAGTTTTCACAGTGATTTAATTTATAATTAAGCTAAAAGAATTATTTACTGATGTATTGATGAATTTAATAATATTTCACACTAGAATAATAATTTAACTTATTTTGTATATAAATATATTAATTAATAATTTATAAAAGCAGTAAAAACTAACTTCTTTTGCTATTTTTAATGAGGACTCTGCGGTCCCACAAATGATATCAAGTTAGGATCAACATCACCAGCTCATAGAACTGTAATGAACATTGTGTTGATGAAAATTCAAAATCCCATATAAAATTCGTAATCCTATATCTTATTTTAATTATTAATTACTTCTTTTAATTTTATTTTTTCTATATTTTTTTTTATAATTATATTTATTGTGTTTTTATTTAGTCCGGAATGTGCGCGGACGTTGCGCACGTCCGGCTCCGTGCCCGTCCGCGTCATGTGCGGGACTAATTATCGGCGGACGTTTTGCTTGAAACTAATTAAGCGGAAGTGAACGTTGGGATTCCCAACGTTCAACTCTACAACCTTCATGCATATATTTATATATACATCTACTGTGGTCAGTAGAGAGTGATATATTATTTTATGCATGAAGAATAGTGAATAGAATTTTTTACTTTGAGTTTCCTTTTCATAAGTTAATTTTCTTCTGTTAATCGCTGGGTGTTGAAAGAGTCTTCGTCAACCTCCTTCACGATCGTGCTCGCAGGAGGAGAAATTCCGGTCGTACCTTGGGGTGTTGTTCCCGGTTAATCCCGCACGTAAGGACGGGAATACGCCTTAGGGCAGTGCCTCGCACGCTTCCGGATCAATTAAATATTTATTTGGATTTGCATTTATCTGTAAGTTTGTATTTATTTATTTTCATAATAATATTTAGTTAGATTTAAATCACAATCAGATTTCGTTGCGACATTTGTTCTAACACATTGTACAGAGACATTTTTGTTTTTATATACTTTTTAATTTTAATTACTGTTTATTTATATAACGTTATACGTACCCCTGAATCTTAGCTCTTCTCTAAATCTGCTGTGATGCCTCAACTTTCCAGAGGGTCACCCATCCTAAAATTACTCTCGTCCTAGTACGCTTAACTCTCTTAATCTCTTGAGCCTAACCACCATCCAAAATACTTAAACCGAATTAAGAGTTTTAGTCCTATTATATTTTATGTATAGAACTATCTGGAGTCTCATCCGGACTTTTAGTTTTATTATTAAATCTTCAAAACTTTATCAAATAATTTAATGGGTTATTCTCCTCAAACAAACTTATAAATTATACAACCATTTTGATTGGATATTATACATATAAACTAAATAAATATTATTTTTTTCTCCCATTTCTGAATTAAGTACAATAGTAGAAAAATAGGTTAGAATAAAAAAATTAAAGGCATGTGGTCAAAACGGTTATATAATTAGTAGTTTTAATTAAAAAGATGGGTTTATTGAACTATTTTATAAAACTTAGAAGATTTAGTTGCTAAAATTGAAAGATCAGTTGCCTGTTTACATAAGCGATAAAGTTTTTCTGCCCATCTTTCTTTAATTAATAGTATGCGTATACGCATATATGTTGATGAAAATCTCTAAAAATTGATGAAAATAGAAGGTAAAATATACACGATCTCTGCAATATCCACATTGGGTATGTAAAATAAAATCATCACTTTTAGTAGCTTTTTTTTAGAGTAACAGCTATTTATTTCGTCAAACTAAGAGATCCCAAAATTAGAATTCATAATTATTGCCAAAAATAATTGCGGAAAGAAAATAAATTAGCATCAAAAAAAAGAATTGGTACCTGAACAGGGATACCTGGACCAGATTGTACGGCCACCACATCGCCGCCGGCTCGACCAGATACCGCCGGAAAATCCCCGCCCACCCAAACCCTAAAACCTGAACAATTTAGGCGCACAAAAAAAATATATATTATATCGAAAAGCCTCCCGTGGTTTGACATATTTACGGTATATAGAACACTAAAAATACTATTCTCTAATAATCGTTTGGTTCAGAAATAAACAGAATTTGTTTATTCTTGAAATAGTTATAACTTAAAAAATAAGTAGGAGTAAAACAAATTTTACGTTTATATGAAAACTTGATTGTCTCTAGGTATAAAAAATAATAGTGTTTGGATGATTATATTAGAATAACGGGAATAAGAATAATTGTAATTTAAAATAAAATTATTTTGTCCAATTAATTGACATTGAAATATAAAGTAAATAATAAATTATTAAATTTTTTAGCTAAGAATATTGCGTAAAATAATAAAAAAGGCATTAATTAATTAATTAATTAATTATAAAAATAAGTTAAAATTTTAATTGGTTAGTAGATTATTTAATTAGTTTGATAATTCGTTAAGAAATTAATTATATTAGTCAAAATATTAATTGGCTGATCAATATAAATTAGCTAATTAATTATTTAGTCAATATATTAGTCAAAACGTTAATATTTCTTATTCCTAAAAATAATTTAATTTTTATTCAAACACACAGTTGGGCATATTTTTACTTATCCTAGAAGTTGTGCCCGTATTAAAAGTAAGTAAGAACAGCTTATTTTTGAACTAAACAATACTATGAAATAATTAGTTATTTTATGTATTATTAGTGTTCAAATCTCATTAAACCCTTCCTTTTGTTCTCTACACCCCTATAGGTGTTAACAAGCCTTGTTCGAGCAAGCTGGCACCGGCTCGTAAATAAACGAGTCGAACAAGATCGAGCTGGCTCACGAGCTGACCAACGAACATTAAGTTAAAAGGATTAGATTGAATATATATAAAAAATAAATTTATAAAATTTTATCCATTAGACTTTGATCTAATAGTTGAAACGTTATATATAAATGAGTATTTTTATAATTGAACTCGTTTTTATATTTTTATTCTGCTAAAAATTAAATAATAAAAATATATATATTATATATAATTATTTATTATATTATATAAATATAAAATATATAAATTATATAAATATAAAATATATGTATTCGAGCTGTTATTGAGCCGAACATGAGCGAGCTGATCCCAGCTCGTGTTCGGCTCGTTTACTAAACGAGTGATTCGATCTCGAATTCATTTCATACCGAACACGAGTTGGCTCACGAATGGCGAGCTGGATTGCCACCCCTACCCCCTTACTTTTAATGAGCTTTACATTTAAATACTCATCTTGTGCTTGTGAGTGGTACCGTCGAATATAGAACGCAAGGTTTTGAAATCATCATCCCCTTTGCAACTGTTTAATTCAAATTATACTATTTTATTTTTTTTGATTAAAATAATTATACTATTTTATCTTTTTCGAAATTATAGTAAAATATTTTGAAAAAAAGTATCAAGTTATCTTATTTATTTCTAAAAATAAACTTAGTTGAAAATATGAATTATTTAGATTTCTAATTTAGAAATTCAGATACTAATCATCAAATTTTTAACCATTGTACTAGATACGGTTAGCAGCAGTATTTTAATTAGGATTTAAGCTTGTTTTGGTTGGTGAGCCTAGCACAAATCATTGCACAATTGCGCAAATTTCAGTATTGGTCCCTCAACTTTGAGTCAATTTTCATTTTGTCCTCAAACTAGTGACTTCAACATTAGATACCCTATTATATATTTATCTTAATAAAATTTCAGTTTGGTCACTAAACTTCCAACCGTATTTCATAATAGTCCTTCTCTTAGATTAATAATTCATCTTTATAATAACTAGCTTATAATAAGCTCGTTTGTATACTGTGAATTCATTATTTCTTTATCCATACTATATTCTTATTTTTCAGATCAAATTTTTATATAGAAAAAAATTATAAATCAACAATGCATATATATATATATATATATATAGTTTTGCTAGAATACTACTATCAGTAGTAAATGAGCCGTTTTACTATCTATTTGTTTTCGACGATAGAGCTTCCAAATTGACGATCGGCTCCGTTGAACATGATCTATACCACTTGAAGTGTTTAGAAATCAAATTTCAAATCTTTTTGACATCATTTGCCTAATAATCAAAGAGTTTCAAAATTTGTAATTTTAATGGTTGATAAGAGGTGTTTTCTCGTTTAACGGCGTAAAGATATCCAAATCAATTGAATTTTTGTTAGAAAATTCTTTAAACTATTTAAAACAAGATCTATACTCTTGATCTTGATTATAAGACTCCTATCATCATTGTTTAAAGAATATTTATTTTCAGTCATTCATTTTTCTGTTCACTTGATTGATAAAAGAATAATATCGAAAGTGCGTGAAATTTGATTTCTAGATATATTAAATGGTTTAGATCATATTTAACGGAGCCGATTGTCAATTTGGAAGCTCTATCATCGAAAACAAATAGATAATAAAACGGCTCGTTTACTACTGATAGTATTCTAGCTCAACTCTATATATATATATATATATATATATTATCATATGATTATACTATAAAAAACAGAAGTGAAGCACTAATAATGTCAGAAATAAAACAGCTTCGAGGAAATCAATAATAAATAGCGAGAGTAAATGTTGGGAGCGTAATGCTACTTACACATTCTTATATGAGTTAGGCGTGAATTTTACGCCCATTAATTTTAAAATTTAAAAAAACTTTTAAAAATGTAAAATTTATACTTAATTTTTAGATGTACAGCTAGCATTACCTATAGATAGAAAACCGGAAAAGAAGCAAAGGAACCGACCTGGGTGGTGAGGACGACGAGGAGGGAGACGAAGAAGGAGATGTGCTGGCGGTAGAAGACCCTGACGGCGGTGATGACGTGGATGGCGTAGACGGTGCCGGCGCCGGAGTTGGCGAAGATGGTGATGAGGACGTGCTCCTTGACGTTGAAGGGCCCCGGGTTGAGGCAGAACTCCCAGGGCGTGCCCCGGAAGAAGGCGCGCCGGGGGAGCGCCGACGCCATCAGGTGGCCCAGTGGCACCACCGCGATCTGCGCCGACACCGACGTGATCGACAGCGGCTCCTTGCGGTACCAGAAGAACTGGTTCAGGAACGACAGCACCGCGCACGACGCCGTCCCCAGCACCCACATCGGCACCGTCAGCGCCACCTGCTCGATCGGAGAGTTCTCTTCTTCCTCCTTCTCCTTCTCCTTCTCCTCCTCCGCACCATCAGCAGGCGGCCATGGAGGAGTCGAGAAGGAGGAAGAGGGAGCGGCGGGATCGGAATGGACTGCATGAAAAATTCGAGATATCAAAACATCATTCTCTGACAGCTGAAACTTAAATTTTCATACGTACAGACGACCGTTTCATATAGTCCTAGATTTTTAAGATTCTTAGCGATAATTTCATGTCGTTTAAATTGTTGGGGAAAAATAATTATTTCATATAAGGAATTGGTAGGAGGAGAAAGCGAGCCTCTCCTTGTCCAAAGACGACAAAGAAGAAGAGGATGATTATTTCGTACAATGATATCATTGAAGAAAATTTTGAGTTTGAATGGTACCAAGTCCGTAATTAACAACTGCAAAAAGCCACAATCTTCTTTCATATATTTCAAAGTCCAAAACAAAAGCACTAATTACCTTCGACAAAAATGATTGTTTTACATGCTATTCAAATGGGAGATTCTGAGTTCGAAATTCATTGGATGTTTATTTGCTCTTAAGCTTTTGGAAATAAACGATTGTTTCAATATATATATATATATATATATATAGGGGGCATACGGAGCGGGGTGGTGATTTGGTGGTGCGTTTGGTCGTCGTCTTCGTCTCGAGGAGATGGCGCCATTAATGGAGGGGACGAGCGCCAAGTTGGGAGAGCTTCTCCTCCTCCTCCTCCTCCTCCTCCTCTGCCACGGCCTGCTCGAAGTTTTGTTTCTATTCTTCTTCTTCTTCTTCTTCTCTCTCTCTCTCTCTTCCACCAATTTGGAGATTCTGTATGGAGGGGTATCTGGTCTGGTGGTAGTTAGGAGGGATAGAAGGAGAAGAAGAATACTATCTATAATTTATCTATCTATTCTATAATAAAATACATGGTCTGGTGGTAGTTAAGGAATCCTTTCCTTATTTTAGTGTTGTGAGACCCACATGATTGATTGTATCATTGGTTCCAACTTTTCACTATTTTTTATTTTAGCCGTCAATATTTTTTTTTTAGTTCGTAGTTAAATTTTCAATATCTTTATTTCATTGTAATTATGTTCCGGTCGTGTAAAACGTGTTAAAATTAATGAAATTGTCGTAGCAACGCCAACTTAGTTTTATTCCTAAACTTTGCATATTTTTCACTTTAATCAAAAAAATTTAAAATTCAAAATTTTGAAAATTTTAAACTACGAGATATTAATTTAAAGTTTGAATTTGAATTGAAATTAAAAAAAATTAATTTTGGATTTTAAATTGAACCTAAATTTTCATTTCGAACTTAAATTTTTTATTTTACTTTTAATATATGAATTTATATTCAAAATTTTAATTTTAATTTTAAATTTAAATATGTAATTTAAATTTAGACAAATTAGATCAACTAGCTTTGAACTACCAGGTTGATTTATTATTTTTTTAAAAAAATTATCTCAGAAACTTACCTCCATATATAAGAGAAGATACAAGATAATGAGCTCTGCATCTAATGCATATTTCTTTCCACTTTTAATAAAAATTACGACAAGCCCTTTAGCAATATAATTTTATTTTGTATATTAAAATATTCATTCATAAAAATGATATTCAAATATAACTAAAGACTTTTAAAATTGTGGCTATTGACTCATGATGCTTGATTGATAATATGAATAGGTTTTTTTTTTTTTTCAAAATTAACAAATTACTGTTTTGAAATGAGAGAATTCAACTTTTATTTTGCTAATTCACATGCTATTGATCTTAGTCCTAAGTTAGAAAATTTATTTTTTTCCTAATATACAATATCAAGATATTTATTTTGGTAGTTTAACTTTTTTACAATATAAGAAATATTTATTTTTATTTTCTAATACCTTTTGATTAGTCTTATATTTGGTGCTTCTCATAATTATCTATTGATTCCACTGGTATGAAATTTAGGAATCAAGTACTTTATTAATTGTATCTGTAGCGTTAAAGTTAGCGAGAGCTTCTATTCATAGCCGGCGACGATAATGGAGATGCTACTCAAAGGGCTATTAAAGATAGTACTTTCATTCTAATTAATTTTTTAATATTTTTTTCTTTATAAATTCTACGCTGATGATACTAGAAAAATATTATTCATCTTTTTTAATTTTACAATGAGTTTTTTTTTTAAAAAAATTTAAACTGGTTTATTCATTTTAGTTATTTGGTTTAGATAGTTTCAGAAAAAATATACTTTACTTTTATTCTTTAATTTTTAATTATTCAATACTGAAATAAATAATTTTTAAAAATATTAATGCACATAATTAATGGTAGTACATGGCAAGTGGATTTGTGTTCTTCAATAATAATGTATTAAGATTATTATTCTGATATAAATTTTAATATTAAAATCCACATTAATCTACACGTCGTAACAATTAATGATAATAATGTCTACCTGCCATATCACGCAGATTTCTTAACTAGTTCTCCAATATTGTTGGCAGTATAATTTTGGTACAGCTCATCTACGTGGGAAATTCTAATAGGCGGTAAAATATGCCAACCTTACTCATGTGAGAGAAAGATTTTAGAAAAACACTTTAGTGAAAAGCTTTTCAATAACGTGTAGAGTTTCAACGTATTATTAAATTCAAGTAAAACTAAGACTAGCCAACGAGGCATTGTTTTATTGCTCTCCACTGAAGTTTTATTCAAAGTTTTCTATTTTGCAGTTATTTCATATAAAAATAAAAATTTAATCAAAGATCTCTGTATTGTAAAAATAAAATAATAATTCTTTAATTATTATTTTATATAAATTTGTTATATTGCTCTCTAATAAGTTGACACTTTATTTTGTCATATGATATATTAAAATTCATTTGGAACATAAAAGACTTTTTCACTCATGTGGTGATACATTGAATACAGGCATTATTTATGTTAAAAAAAAAATATTTTGGGTCTAGTAAAAAGGGTTTTTTTTATATATTGCCGATATATTTGCAAGGTATATAATGATACATTAGACAATGTTGGTGCATGTATTAATTAAAAATTTTATATTCCCTGTGCCAACATATTAATAAATATACATATTTTTATTTGCCAGTGAAATATAGATACAATGAATCTAGACATTACGCTTCTTTGATCTCCATTATGTTGTGAATGGGACCAAATTATATGATGCCTACAAATTTGCATGTTCCAGGTTGGAGCTTGAATAGCTATTGTACAAACTATGACTTTTACATGAAAGTTCACTAATTATAATAAAATTTTTATTTAACCTACTACTAAATTTATAGGCTCATTTGAGAGCTAATAAAAGGTCAGAATAAGTTCAAATTCCAGAGACCATAATTTTATTTTAGTTTTTACAAATAACTCATAGTTTACATAAATATTTTTTAAAAAAGTAAAATTAGCTTTTACATACAATTTACAATATATAGCTCAAACACAGAGAATCTACCGTTCAATCCTACAGTACTATTTAATACAAAAAATTATTTAAAATATATAAAAAAAACACGTTACTAAATGAGGTTTTAAACATCTGTTCATAAGATTGCTAAAATTTAGAGAAAAGTCTACCATATAACAAACCACGTCATCTATATTCAGCCATCGTATATATATCTCTTATTCTAAAGAAAAAAAAAATTATAATAAAAATATTGTTCTAAAAATTATGGTGAAATGGTGAACTCAAGATGACCAATTTGACTGGTTCGAAATACGATGTCCTCCACGTGTCTGTTACATCCTAGACTTTTTCAAAATACATATATTTTTTGCTGGTAATTATTTTTACGTAACTATCGCTGAATTGTAGCAAAAATAGAAAGCAAGGGAGGCAGCCTAAGTATTATTCTCGTTGCAGAGCCGTGCAATTAATGGGAACCCTTCAGAATTGAGAAAAGACATGCATATATGGTTGATATTATCATGTTGTGGGGTAAGTGATTTGAATTAATTTTTTGAGTTTCAAAATTATATTTAAATAAATTGGAAAAATTATATATGCTGGAGCAAGCATGAACCATGCATGGTCACCTACCAACCTATATGAAACTATGTTGTGGGTATTTTTAAATAATTTTTTACCTATTAAATATGATCATTTACAATACTCAAAATGTTTATGTATATACTTATGTTGAGGATTTTTATTTGTTATATGTGGAAAAAAAAAAAACAAATGTTAAAACTTATGATCTTTGGCCAGTAAAAATTTTGAGCATTATGCATTATCTGTAATAGTTTAAATTTTATCAACAATTTTATGCAATGATTTTTGTGTTATAGGAGTTCGAACACGAAACAAAAAATTTAAACTTAACTAGAAATGGAAACGCTCGTTAAGGTCAACGGTTCTTTCGTTTGTGGATCTGGGATTACTATTCTTAATAATTTTCACGTAAAAAGTTTAAAGTCCTTTATAGTAGGCATTCTAAGTAGAAAAAGTAACATTTAATCAAAATATTTACACCTTACATATGTAATTAAGTAGAAGAACAACATTTTTGACATTACTTTAACTTGATTTTATTTTACCATATTGTCTTTTACATATATCAAATGGTTGAACATATACTATCTACATTTGAATACATGTTAGATATATAGGAGGCTTTGGTAAAGCTACCATACCAAACCTAAGGTTTGGAACATTTTATTATTATTATTTTTAAGCCGAGAGTAACAGGGGTTCAAACTTACGATTTTTAAAAACATTGCGTGCAGAAACAATTGGACTACTATAGATAACGATAGTCTGGGAAGGTTCAACATGCACAGCAAATTATATATTTGGAAAAATATATGAGGCTAAATATGTATGGAGATCCCCTCAATTATAGGCCATTCTGAAAATAAGCCATTCAAATTTATTTGTTTAATTAACATTTATTTAACATTTAATTTTTTTTTAATCAAAATTTTATAGTTAATTTATTAAAAAAATTGTTGAATTTTTAATTAATTTTTTTTAGTAGAATTGATCCTATCTTGGACTATTAAATTTGATAAAATTATCAATTAATTTAATAAATTTTGCTAAATAACTTGCTTTTGGTAAACTGAAAGTTAATCTTAATCAGGGAAAAAAATATATAATTGAGAGGGTTATTTCAGAACAATGTAATAACTAGATTTTCTTTTCTTTTTTGGGTTGTGCACATTGATCATCCATACAGCTAGGATCCGAATGGGTTGAGTTCCTGCCGAGATCCATTCCAAATAAAACAGTAAATGTATACTGAAAAAAAAAAAAAAAAAAAAAAAAAAAAACATATAATCCGTCTCGAATTTATCTCGATCCGTCAAGTAAATAGAACGAAAGACGGGAGGTCCCTTTCATTTTTGATCCACTCCAATCCGCAAAAAATTAGACCTAACTACAATATGTCCTAAAAAGGTTAAGAGAAAACTTCAAATACCCCCTTGTGGTTTCACTCTTTCTCACTTTAGTACCATGTGGTTTAAAGTGTATCAAGTTAGTACTATGTGGTTTCGCACTTTCTCACTTTAGTACCATATGGTTTAAATTATATCAAGTTAGTACACTGTGGTTTCGCACTTTCTCACTTTAGTACCCTGTGGTTTAATATTCACAGAGTAATAACTTGATATAAAACTAAAACCATATGATACTAACTTGATATAAAAATAAAACAACAGATTACTAACTTGATACACTTTAAATCATAGGATATTAAAGTGAGAAAGTGCGAAACCACAGAATATTAACTTGATATATTTTAAATTACAGGGTACTAAAATGAGAGAGTGCGAAACAAAACAACAGGGGATTTTTAAGTTTTCTTAAAGATTAAATTAAGGGGTCAAAGATTAAAATAATTAATTCGGCTCCGATCCGAAAAAGCTGGAGAATCCTTCTATCTGCAGATCTGTCTGTCCTGTTTGGATCCCTACTGCAACTCGTCATGTCCATACAAATGCCTGGGTTTTGATTGGAAGATAATAAAAGGTAATAAAGTTTGTAGGACCACTCTAGCTCTCATTGCCAACTTGGAGAATCTTCTAGTTCAAGATACTATTATTATATATATAGAGTAATTTTATGCAGATCCTTACAAATATAGTAAATGACAAATATATTTCTATAAAGTTCAATTTTCATATATTGTTTTTATAAAATTCTTAATATTTTCAAATATATTCTTCTGGTTTGTTACCGTTAAAATACCATTTATTTCGTAAGTGAAATGATATTTTTGCCCTAACAAATATGTTCCTCTTTAAAAATTCCAACATAATTAAAGAGGAATAAAAAAGTCAAATCATCTCATTAAATTACTGGAGTTAAGTATTTAACCTATAGTTAACTAAAGTTTTCTAACAGATTCTAATGGTAGATATATATTTGAAAATATCAGGACTTTCACAGAAACAATATATCAAAATTGAACTTTGTAGGAATATATTTATAATTCACTATATTTGTAGGAACCTGTATGTAATTAACCATATATTTTCTTCAAAAAGTGATGATATAATTTCTCTATATATTATGCCTCTACTTACCGAGGATTCATTTTAGAGAGCGAAAGATTCTACAGCTACCCCATCCATCACCTATCACCTTTCATTTCTAATCAGTTTGGATATGATTTATTGAATATGATCAAAAATAATTTGATAAAATTATCGTGCTTGATTCAGCAAGGATATGTTTGATTTCTCGTAAAATTAAGCTAAAAGTTATTTTCATTAGAAAAATTATTTTTCACTTATTTAATTTCACGTAGAGTAGTTTTTCCTTTTACAAAAATAATTTTACGTATTAAAAAAAATTAAGTTTTTATTTTACAATTTTTCTCGAGCAAAAAACGGAAAGCATGTGGTCCACGAGCTGATGTGGACCTCGTGGGCCTCGTGACAAGAATATTATGTGCCTCATGGACCTCATGTCCATTATATATAATAATAATAATAATATCTAATACTTAATATTAAATATATTAATTATATATTATTTTAGGCGTGTTTGGTTCATTTTTTTTCACCCTAAAATCAGAATCGGAATAGGTGAATCCGTTTGTAGGTGTTTGGTACGCGGGAGTCCCATTCCGATTCTGATTCCCGAGCGGAATGGGAATCCCCCAATCACCTCATTTTTCAATCCGGCCTAAGAGGTCGGATTGAAAGTTGAATCCGGACGGAATGGATATTTATTCGGATTAAATTTATTTTTTCAACTTTTTTAATTAAAATATGAGTTATAATTTAAAAATTAAATATATAATTTTAAATTTTAATTTGAACTTAAATTAAAAATTAAAATTTAATCAAGTATTTCGAATCTAACTTATGAATTCGAGTTTAAATTAAAATTTTAATTTATATAAAGTTTTATTCAAATTTTATTTCAAACTTAAATTAAATTTATGGATTCAAATTAAAATTTAAATTGTAATTTTAGTTTGAATTTGAATAAATCAAATTTTAGTTTCATATTTTGAATTATCCACTCAACTTTAAAGTTTAATTATGGTCTATTTTTATTTATAAAAATAGACCATAATTTATATATTCTCTGTATCCAAACTTTAAAAGATGTACAATATTAAACACTAAAAATAATTTTAATCCTTTTAAAAAAATGATGAATGATTACTGTATTTAAAAACGATAATTCATTCATTGTGTAGACCTAGTTTTATAAATAATTTTTTAGAGGACTATTTTTTATAATTATAGTATTTTCTAAGACTACTAATAAAAATAAATCGTCATATTCTCAGTGTCTGCACCCTTCACACTAGTCTTATCATTTTTTATTAATACTAAAAACTCTTGGATCCATTTGATTCGCGTATAACGTACATTGAGATAACTGACTATCCCTAAAATAACTGACTATTTCGTAATAGTCGACAGCAAACGTAAAATTGTGTTTGATTTATAATGTTGCTATACGAAGATATAACTTAAAATATGTTTGGCTAATTTTATGGAATAGTAAAAGATAATGCAAAAAATATAATGGATGAATTTGATATCATATATAAGGGTGGCAATCCAGCTCGTTGTTCGCGAGCTGGCTAGTGGTGAGCTTGAAATTAGTTCGAGATAAAGTCGCTTGTTTAGTAAACGAGTCAAATACGAGCTGAATTTTTTAGCTCGTTTAATAAACGAGTCGAACACGAGCTGGGGTTAGCTTATTTGTGTTCGGCTCGATAATAGCTCAAATACATATATTTTATATTTATATAATTTATATTTATATAAATAAATAAATAATTATATATATAATATAAATTTTTATTATTTAATTTTTAGTCTAACCTAAATATAAAAACTAACTCAATTATAAAAATGTCCGGTGTATATGTAAACAAGTTTCAACCATTAGATCAAAACTTGATGGGACTCATATAATCTCATAAATTTATTTTCTGTACATATCTTTTTTAATTCTTTTAACTTATCGTTAGTGAGCCGGGTAGTATTTGGCTCGTTAATAAACGAGCCGAACACGAGCTAAATTTTCCGACTAGATGCTTTAACGAGCCAGCTCGTGTTCGACACGAGCCGACCTCAGTTTGCTCGTGTTCAGCTCATTGAGACCCCTAATCATATATGATCTAATAAAAATAATTTATTAAAATATTTACTAAAAATAATTTATTATAAAATATGATTTAGTAAAGATTTTTTTTTTTTTCGAAATTCTACTTCAACTTAAAATTAATCAAAATAACTTATTATAATATTTAAGTATATATCAATATAATAATTTATTGTAATATTTAAGTACAAAAAATTAATATGTATTAATATAGTACAATTAATTAATTTATTATAATATAAATATATCATGCCTATATAATTTACTTTAATTTAATTTACAATATTTATAAAACTTTGAATTGAATTTTGGAATAGGACTATTCTATCAAAAGGACAGAATAATTTATCCAAGCTATTCTTTTTAAGCCAAAAAGTACTCAATTTGCCAGAATAATGAAAATAACTTTCGTTATTCTTGCTTTATTTTCAAACTATATGAGAACTGTAGATGCACAAGCAGTTTTTTTTTTTCCCTTCTTCGTGGACTTGAATTCCACCCAAATATATTGTAATTTTATCATGTCAGATTAAAGAATAATATAATTCATGCAACGACCTGATTCATTTACATCCCTAATCAAAAAAGGCCAAAAAAGCCGAATGTGTGCAGTTATGTGAAATATAAGTTATTAACTCATGTTCTTCCTATGTTTGGAGGAGATTGGTTTGGTTTTGAAATCCAAAGCAAGCCACACGGTGGTTGGATTGTTTAACCGGTTTAAGTACTTCAAAATATCGTATATTTAATATATAAAATAGTATAACTAGGTCATTTGGATTGAAATATTATCAAAACCATGTAGATTCTTTTTAGTGCACTAATTTTGAATGCACAGTTAAATACTCTACGGAGTTCATAGAATTTTTTTTTAAAAAAAATTATAGAATAATTATATTATACTCTTTCATGATGCATTCAAATATGATGTAAATAATGTTCCCGCTAAGCCGGAGCCCGGGCCAACAAGACCGGCTCGCGGCGAACCCGAGCCGGACCCATGGTCGGGCACGGGCGATGAACGAGGCGAAGCAAATCCACGCGTACACCCTCCGCCATGGCGTGGAGCGCATCCAACCCCTCCTCCTCCGCCTCCTCTCCCTCCCCGACGACCCCGACCTCCTCTACGCCTCCTCCCTCCTCCACTCCCACCCCTCCCCACCCTCCACCCTCCTCTACAACCGCCTCCTCCATGCCCTCTCCCTCTCCCCGTCCCCCTCCCCCGCCCGATCCCTCTCCCTCTTCTCCCGCATGCGCCGCCGCGGCCTCCTCCCCAACCCCCTCTCCTTCACCCTCCTCTTCTCCTCCCTCGCCTCCTCCGCCGCCGCCGCCGCCGGAGCCGGAGACGGAGGCGGACGCGGCGCCCTCCACGCGCTCCTCCTCAAGAGCGGCGTCCCCCGCGACGCCTTCGTCGCCACCGCGCTCATCGACCTCTACGCCAAGTCCGGCCTCCTCGCCCCCGCCCGCCGGCTGTTCGACGAAACGCCCCGCCGGGACGTCGCCGTGTGGAACTCCATGATCGCCGGGTACGCGCGGGGCGGCGACCTGGCGCGCGCCGGGGAGCTGTTCGACGCCATGCCCGAGCGGAACGTCGTGTCGTGGACGTCCCTGGTGTCCGGGTACGCGCGGAGCGGGCGGTGCGAGGAGGCCGTGCGGGTGTTCCTCAGGATGTGGGGGGAGGGAGGGGAGGCGCGGCCGAACGAGGTGACGCTCGCGAGCGTCCTCCCGGCTTGCGCGAGCCTCGGTGCGATGGGGTTGGGGGAGAGGATCGAGAGGTATGCGAGGGAGAATGGGCTTGTGGGGAACGTGTTCGTGAGCAATGCTTTGGTGGAGATGTATGCGAAATGC
Source organism: Ananas comosus (assembly GCF_001540865.1). Classification (NCBI taxonomy): domain Eukaryota; kingdom Viridiplantae; phylum Streptophyta; class Magnoliopsida; order Poales; family Bromeliaceae; genus Ananas; species Ananas comosus. The sequence goes on along the minus strand of NC_033642.1, from coordinate 6,835,085 downwards.
GGGAGCATCGAGAGGGCGCGCCGGGTGTTCGACGAAATGGGCGAAAGGAGGAACCTTTGCTCTTGGAATTCGATGATTATGGGATTGGCGGTGCACGGGAGGTGCAGGCAGGCTCTTGAGCTTTTCCATGAGATGTTGGTGAGCTCCTCCCACTTTGTATGCTTTTTAGCAGGAAAAATGCCCCAGAATCCACTTAAACTCTTATCCAATTTGAGATTGCGACCCGAACTGTGAATGCGATAAAGAAACTCTTGAATAATATGATTTCATGACCAAAAACCGCCGCTAGACAAATTATGTGAAATGAAAACATATAGTTCAAGTGTTCTGTTACTGCTGTCGGAATTTACGTGATCACTGCAAATTGCACTGAAGTTCAGATGGGTTTTATTTTTCCAAAATACTTATATATGGCCTTTAGAAACCCAGTTAACTACAGAAATGGTCTGCTGTTAGAGGAAAAATAGCTAATGCAAAACCACCTTTGCTTATGGACTGCATGACTCTCCAACATAATATAGGGCATTGTGAGAAGCTGAGCTTTTAGGAGATGTTACAAATACTTTTGTTTTCATGCACTATGATTTCAATAGATGATTTGTGGTGATATATGTCTATAAAATACCCTAATTGAAGAAATCGACTAGAGAAATTGAATACCTTCTCCCCGATACGCAAACAATTAATATTTTTGAAGAAAAAGCTCTTAGAAAGAAGAATGATGAAAATGTAATTACTTTCAATATTTCTTTCTTTCCCTTTTTTTTTTGAGTTGGTCATTATCATGAACTGATGGCTGCTTTCCTTATTTGGTGCTCCCAAGATCTTTTTTTACAATTTTTCTTTAGGCCTTATTTGGATGCATGAATATCTTATTCGGTATATCTCCTTAATAAAGAGTGTAATCAAATGTTTAGAATGAAATACCATATTCGGACTGTTAGTCATTTTTTCAAAATAAGATAAATTACTTTGTAGGTAAAATATACTATCCTATCAAATCATGAATACCAAGAGTTTTCAAAGTGAAAAATCAAACTCCTTACTTATATTCATACTAAAAAATTCTCATGCGTATTCCGATATCCAAACAGGGCACTAATCTATTGCACATTTGTATATCATATGCTAATCTTTTCTACTAAAACTCGTTGTTTTTATCAAATAATGTAGGCGGTAGGCATCGCCCCTGATGATATTACATTTGTCGGTGTCCTCTTAGCTTGCACTCATGGAGGGTTAGTTGACCAGGGGAAGCATTTCTTTTACTCCATGGAGAGAGAGTTCTCTCTTACCCCAAAGATAGAACACTATGGTTGTATGGTCGATCTTCTAGGTCGTGCGGGACTCTTAAAAGAAGCATACACTCTCATAAAAAGTATGCCAATGGAGCCAGATTCAGTAATCTGGGGTGCCTTATTGGGAGCTTGTAGTTTCCATGGTGAGGTAGAAATAGCGGAAATAGCAGCAAGCTTTCTCTTTAAGCTCGAGCCCTGGAACACGGGAAACCAAGTGATTCTTTCGAATATATATGCGTCAACGGGCAAGTGGAGCTCCGTTGCCAAAGTATGGAAGATGATGAAAGACAAACAACATAAAAAGTCAGCCGGCTATAGTTTTATTGAGTTGGAGGGGAGCATTCATAAGTTTCTTGTTGAGGATACGTCCCATCCTAGATTCGAGGAGATATACGAAGCTTTGGATGAGATTACAATGACCATGAAACTTCTTGGTTATGTGCCAAATTTGGATCTACAAATGGAAAGCTGATCTTCTAGAAGAGCTTGGAAGATTTCGTAGTTGTTATGATCAGATATTAGCCCTATCATGGGGCAAAGGATTCTTTGAAGCTGCTGTTATAGAGGTGGGCAAATGAAACTATGCAAAATTGAGAGGAAAAGATGAATAATCTGCCTGTTGGTATTTTGGCTTTTTTCGAAGTTCTATGCCCGAACAACATTGCCGTAGAATCATGAGGCAAAACCGAGAGTGATCCTTGTTGTATAAAACTTTTGAAAAGTTCTCGATGTGGAGGAAATGCTTTTGCCAAATGCGTGCTGAAACATTATCAACTTCAGAAAGTCTCATTCATGACGGGCTCCTGCAATTGTTCGGAGAGTGCCATCTTAAGAAATATGTGGATATATTCTGGGTTTCTTTTTTCTCAACATTCGAGGAAAAGGTACAACTCCGAGCATCTGGAATTTTTCCGTCGCAAAGGAAAATTCTTTTCTTTCTAACAGAATTGAGGATATTAGCCCGCGAGTAGTTTTGGTGATTTAAAGATGCACATTTGACATCCAAGCAGTGGTTGAACTGGTTTGAGGCTCGGCTTGGCTGCGATTCTTTCAAATCACTTCAGATGACGCAGATCAAAAATTGCGATGCTAATACTAAAGTGATGCTGAATGAGAAGCAGAATAGGAATCTACCGTCAATTCAAACCTGGTTAGATTTGTGATAGCATAACAAGTAAAGAGAATAAAGATAGTTGAAGCCAAAACGACGACAAATTTGTTGGGAGATTCCCCCCCTTTTTTTTCTCTTTCGAATCTTTTGTTGCGTTTCACATCTATATTTGTAGCTAGAAATGTATAGAAGGCTCAAAGCTTTTCAATGTGAAATTGCACCTGTTATTCTTTTGTATCATGATTTTGATGAGATGAGATTGAAGGTCTTGAGTTAAGACGGGAAACCGTACCCATTCCATGAAAATTGGTACTTAAAAAAAATTCAAGAACTAAAAAAAAAGAAAACACTTTCATATGTTTTTTTTTAGTTTCAAACAAATATTTTGGACATAAAAATTGTAAATAATTTACTATTTTCTCCTACACTATTTTATACAGCAACTGTACTTTAAGAAATAAAAAAAAACAAAAACAACTTCCAACAAGGCCTTAATATAATATTTTAAAAAAATATTTTGCTTACAAACAAATCTTGTAATACTTTACAAACTATACAATTTAATGATTGAATTTTAATCTTCAAATTATTATAAATTATACTTACTTCTTTGTAATTTATTCTTTTTCTCTAATTAAACACAGCCAGGTTTGCAAACTTTTTATAAGGTGTTGCAAAATTTATTCATTAGAATAGCATGCGTTACTCATATTCTTCTTTCAAATAGTACTCCAACAATACTTTCTCTCAGGTGAATAAGAAAGCTCCCCATCTAACCTTATTAAACTTCCATATAAATCTGTCCTTGAATATGCTGTTGAAATTCAAGTATCTTTAAAAATTTAGATGCATAACTTATCAAACTGTCTTAATAAAAATTTGAAAAAATTTCAAATACCATTTCTATGATTTCGCACTTTTTTATTTTAATACTCTATAGTTTAAAGTGTATCAAATTAGTTCCCTGTGGTTTTATTTTTCTCTTTTTATTATCCTATCCACTAATTTTTCTCGTCAAATCAATTAAAAAGTTAAAACTAAAAGATATTAAAGTGAATATTTAATAAACCTAGATATAGTATTTAAAGTTTTTTTGTATATTAATGGAAAAGTTGACGAAAAAAATAAAATAAAATTATGAAGTAATAAATTAATACAGTTTAAATTATACGGTACTAAAATAAGAAAGTATAAAATCATAGAAATGATATTTGAAATTTATCCTAAAATTTTATTGAGAGGCTTTGTGATGAAACTATGTGCGACGAACGGTTTAGATGCGGTGTGAATTATTCGACTGATCAATCTGTTTTAGCGAAAAATCGACAAAATTGGGCAACACGAAGCTTCGAGGAAAACGGTATTTGCCACGTCATCCACTTAATCAGCACCTTCACACCTTCCTAGAAACCGGTAAGATAGGGACAGTCCACCGTCCGTTCTAACAATATCACCATCATATGATACCATATCATGCATCTTATTATTACGTGTGTCCTTCACCCACCACCCTATCAAAAGTCGCCACGTGGGCACCAAAACAACATATACCTCGGTCACTATATAATGCATGCAAAACGTACGCGCACACACACAAATTAAATCTTAAATTCTAAACCTTAAAAGGCGGAAGCACGGCCAGTTCTGATGGCGGCCGAGTACGAGGACCTGCTCCCGGCGATGGCGGCGAGGCTCTCGGCGGACGACTTCGTGGCGGAGCTCTGCGGGGGTTTCCGGGCGCTGGCGGACCCCGCGCGGGGGATGATCACGGCCGAGAGCCTGCGGCGGAACGCGGCTGCGGTTCTCGGGGTGGCGGGGATGACGGCGGAGGAGGCGGCGGCGATGGTGAGGGAGGGGGACCTCGACGGCGACGGCGCGCTCGACGAGACCGAGTTCTGCGTCCTGATGGTGCGGCTCAGCCCGGAGATGATGGAGGGGGCCGAGGAATGGCTCGAGAGGGCGATCCATCAAGAAATTTTTGGAGTGAGTAAGGATGATGATGTACATAACTAGGAAATTAATAGGAAATGAGAATTATGCTAGGGTTATATATTTATATTATATGAAGTGGTGTGAATTAAAATTGTTGTATGCCTCTAATAGTAAATTGCAATTAATGTTTAAAAATTCGGATCGATCCGGGGCGATCGAACCGGTCAAACTGTGATCCAGTGCTCAAATTGATTCAGTTTAATTCATAAAATCGAACCGACTTAAAATCCACTTTGATCTGTTCAGATTAGTGGTTCATCTAGTAAACTAGTGAACAGACCTGATTTTATAATTAAGAACCGATTTTTATTCTATATTTCGATAATTAATTAAGGACACGCATTAGATTTTTAATAACCTGCCCTTTAAATATAATAGTTTTAAAAATAATAGTATATATTTTTAATTATATATATATATAGTATGACTGCATGAAAAAATAATAATTAAGTATTTATACTGACCTCATTCAGCTCAGTGGTTTATACTTCCAACAATTCCCAAACCATCTTAGTTCTAAGTCTCCATTTGGTACGGGTATAAGTAAGAACTAGTTATTTCATAAATATCTACAAGTGTAGGTATAAGAAGGAATAAGAGTAATTTTTTTTTGATGAAAAATTGGAGCATAAGCAGGATAAGAAAAATAATGTTTGGATAATTTTTGGAGATAAGAGGATAGTGGGTCGTTGAAAGTTGTAAATACTGAAATTGCCCCTCCCTCAAATTAACAGGGAGCAGACCAATTTTCACTTTTTTTTTTTTTTGGGGATTAAAGTGTAAATTTTAGCGATTATGTAATTAGAAAAAATATTTTGCAAATGTAAATCAAGTATATCAATTTTTTAAATGCAGCCGAGATTTTTGTAATACAATAGATAAAAGTAAATATCAATGACTGGGGCTTGAAATTTCACAAATTTACAGCAACAATACTTCTTTCCTCCACTAAATAATTAAATATTAATATTATTTTTTCTTTATAATTTTATTGTTGTATTACTATATATTTTGTATATAAAAATTTAGTCGTTTTAAATTAAATTTTAATTACATAATTATTATATTATATTATTTTTATTAATCAAATTTTTTGTTATTTATATATAAATTATAATTTTATATCATACACTTCCTACCAAACAAACAATAGAATTAATGAAACTTCACTTCCACAACTACAAAACAAACCGCAAAAATGAATTAGTTTTCACCGAATTTCACTCTAATCCAAAGTCCACTTCAACCCAAACTCCAGTTTCGGTGAAACAAATATGCCCTAAATGACATAGAATATAATATAAATCATAATTACTCAAACACGATGAATTCAATTTTTCAACTAAACCAATATATGCATATATGAAACCAATAGACTATAAAAGCAAGCATCATCACAACTATCCCATAGGAGCAATCAACATGCTAAATTGCTAGAATAAGAAAACCATAACATCATGCAACATATCAACGTAAACATCTAACAGACGAACATTACAATGCGTTTAAGTTTAAATAAATGAAAGCTGCAAATTTCAACTTCTACTATTCCATAGTTGCTCGGTAATAGAACTGCGCAATCGTCTCTTGTAGCAACAGTCGGCGGATCGTCAACGTCCGGGTTAGGAGGATCTCGGTCTATCTCTTCTGAAAAATATATATCATTTCTTTATTGTCGTTGAATAAAATTATGTACCACACAACATACCATAGCAATCAAGCACTGTACTTTATAAGAAAATGGCGTTGCATAATTTAAAATCTTAAACTGCTTCTTTAATATACCGAAAGTTTTCTCTAGGACATTTCTCAACTGTGCATACCGATGACTATAGAGATCTCGGGATTTCGATGCGTGCGTGCCCGTATAGAATTGTCAAATTGACTGAGATGATACTGCTCGCCTCGGTAAGGTGCAAGAAACCTATCAGTATTTGCGTACCCCGAATCTACCAAATAGTATTTACCTGTGCAAATGAGTACACAGTTGAGTCAAGAATCTTCATCAGTAATATTCTGAATATTAAGCAATAACTAAGCATTTACCTTTAGGAACTGTAAACCCCCCCCGTATCACAGGCCCATCGAAATACACGCATATCTGTTGCTGGTTCTTCTCAACCTGTGCACACGAATAAAAATATATGGTCCAAAGATACTGCAGCCATCATATTCTGTAATGTAAACCTTTTTCGACATCGAAATCGCGCTTGTTCACTCCTTTCGACAATTAGAGGGATATGTGTTCCGTCTACCGCACCAATTGCATTCTACAACACATAAAACATTAGAAAAAAAATTGCAGAAAAAATTGCGTACAAAAATAATAAATCATGTTCTTATAGAAAGTAACCTTGAATGGATAAAAATTTGGATTGTCCTGGATCCTTGGATGCACTACTGCATTATTTGGCGGCATTGTTAGATATTCATCTTTCAGCAATATAATCGCTAGTAATACAATGTTGAAATGTTTACTAATTGTCTCCCCTGAATGTTGAAATATTTCTATGAGCACTCGATTTGCCATGCCATGACCTAAATAGAAAAATAGCTAGCTGCTCATTAGCTCTCATATTTTGTGTTCCTCTTATCAACCCTCGGCCGAGTAGCACATCACGAAGTCGGATGAAAGTTGTTGTTGACATACGAAAGTATTGATACCCTCTGTCAGGATGGCCATTGAGAATGTCACTAACCATTTCGTGCCCAGAAAAAGGCTGCGTTCGACACTACCGTTTGGGCAATATATTAGAAAATTAATGTAAGATAGTCCTGATCAAAGAGCATCACGAATTAATACTTGGTCCCAATAATCATCATTCTCGTCAAGTATTGACAAAACATTTGCTAATGTTGTCGACGAAAAAATTGAACGAAACAATGCATTACCCATATCAACTGAAATGAATACAACATCATCAAATTCTGATTTCAAATTAATATCAAAGCATAAATAAACATTGTCGACTACAGTGCAAAAAAGACTAATAACATGCATGATATCACAGCTGGGGCACATCCTATGTTGGTTAATTCGCGAATTATTCGCGAATTATTCACGAATTTTTGAAGAAACGAATTAAATGGCCGTATTCGTATTTTTCCAAAAAATTCGGAAAAAATCGCGTATTTTTTAACAAAAATACTTATTCGCGAATAATTCACGAGCCCGAATTATTCGGCCAAAAATACGGCTCGCCGCTCGCCGCTTGCCACTTGCGCCCGTGCTTGCATTCGTGCTCGCACTCGCGTTCGCGTTCGCGCTCGCGCTCGCGCTCGAACGCCGGGTGAGGAGCCGCGGGCCTCGCGGCGTAGCTCGCAAGCTGAGCACCGAGCGGCCGCTGCTCGCTCAAGAACAAGGAAAAAAAAAAAAAAAAAAAAAAAAAAAAACCATGTTCACCTCGCCCAAAACAGAAAAAAAGAAAAAAAAAACTTTTTTGTAAAAGTTCGCCCACCTCCCTCCCAAAAAAAAAAAAAATACTCGATCAAAAAGATTTAATCTCTTATGGACTATCTTAATCTCTTATTTGCTTAATTATTTATTTATTTTGAGGCATAATATAGTTTGCTAATTTTTTTACTTAATTAGCTTAATTTTGTAGCTCTTTATTCTTATATTCTTAAGAAATATAAATATTTATGCTAATAGCATAAATCTTGAGAGAAAAAAAAATTAATTTAATAGCCGAATTTTTTATCCCGAATTTTTAATTGGTGAACGTATAATATCCGTATAAATCATGTATCCGAATAATTGACAAATCTATTTTTTAGCCATATTTTTCAACGAATTTAAAAATTAGAAGACGAATTTTATCCGAATTATACCCGTATCGAATTTTTGCCGAATCCGAATTAACTAACTACAGGCACATCACATAGGTTTAAACATGCAAATTTTGTCACTAGTAATGCAATTGTGTAGTAAAAACCATGAGCAAATCTCCAATATAAACATATAAATAAAGCAAGCACAAAACATGACTGCAGGTACACAGCACATAACAGACAAGTCTAAAATACAGATGGAACATAAGAAAACATCGACGTCTAGAATACACATAAGAGCAGCCAAATACACCTCTAAAATTCGGGAAAGTGTTGCTTATACAGGACGTTCTGCATTTGAAGTTGGCGCTCAATCCACATAATCGCAAGCTTATCAGTCATAGTCATAAAAAGTTGTCTACTTTTGTCATCCCCCAATGAATCCCCTGCAGCCAAAGCCTGTTCATTCGCCGTGCCTACTAGATTATAAACTCTCGTTATACAAATCTCAATTGATGGAATATTTGGGCGAGTTGCGACCTCGTGCTGATACATTTGCCGTACGAAGGTCAAACTTTTGTTTTCCTATTTTCACCATCTCAGCAACAGCCTCGGCTTGCAGGTCACTCTTATTCTTTCGGCAGCCGGATGAAGATGCCCGTTTCCGTGGCGGGACCAATGGCTATGGGGATCGAGGTCGTTTACCCGCGGAGCTATGCCCTGATCCACTAGTAGTAGCTCCAATAGTGGGTTGCACGAGGGGAGGGCTAGGAGAACACGAAGATATATTCACCGTCGCGGTTTCATTCAGGGGGTGCTCGAGGAACCTGGTGCAAACGAACCGGATAAGTGATTGATTGCTAACTGTCTAACTTCTATGATAGCTAGTGTCATCCTCACCAGGCGAAGATGTTGATGAACTATTAATAGTGGAAGGTTTAGTCGTTTCTGACGACATTCCAAAGCGACCGGTAGCAATAGTTGATGCACAAAGGAATGCAATGGAGTTATAAATTGGAAAAGGTTTATCTCTACACTTGGCGTAAGCGGGATTCTCCTATAAAGAAAAATTACTAAAATTAGAATATATAAATAATAAGGGGAAAGAACAAACTGCATTTACTGTAATAAAGTCTTACTGCAATGACTGCATCCCAGTAGGTAGGGTCACCGGCCGTGGATGTATTGCTCACACTGTCCCAACCCCAACCGCTCTTATTCACTAATTTGTAATATGTCATGTACAATCGCTTCAGAACCTTGAGGCAGTTGTTGATTTGCTTCTTCATCATATTCTGGCTTGTTTGTAAGTTTAAGTCATTAATGATTCTAACCCAAGCAACGTGCGTGAAACTACCACCAACGTAGTTTCCAAGCGCCCGCTCCTTCATCAGAAGACTCAACAAAATGCTATCGAGATGATCAGTCTAGTTCGCAGTGCGGATCCTCGTTTCATTGAGGTGCCTGCTGGTACCCTCTATATTACCACAGGGGAATGCATTATCGAAATCCCCAGTTCTGTTTAAATTAGATTTAGACAAATTTTTCGCGGGACGCATTTGTACATGAACAAAATTATATTCATGATTTTCTCGCTACGGTCGAGATATGGAGCATATAGGCTTAACATATTATGACAATGTAGTTGTGAATCATATCAGCCTATAGAGTAGTATAAAATTATATGAATTGAATACTACCCTTATTCAAAGCAATAAGACAACAAAACCTTGCTAAGCATGAAAGCAACATATAATTATTGGCCAATGTACATAAATACTACATCAACAAGATATATGTAACCATCTCAACACATGATGATATATAGTTCAAGCGTAGATGCGAAATTTAAATGATAACATATCTAGAAGTAAGGCTGTCCACAAGATATTGTATCAAACTGTAACAACTTTGCTCTGTAAAATGAAGTGCCGCAAGGGCAAGTGGCTCGGCGCGTTCTCGATTATCATGGGGCTGCTTAGAAATGTTCTTCCATGCCTACCATCAAAAGGTAACGGCAACCGGCATCTTCGCCAAATCGATAATCATATTGACGTAATTACAGCATATCGCAGTACACATGTTTAACAAATGTTAATCATCGTCTTTAGAGGGCTCAAACGGCTTCCAATTAGTATGGGGTTGCATGGATGTTCACATCTGTCGGATCGTTGGCGCTAACCATTAATCCCAAAAGCTCGAGCTGTTAGAAATACGCAACCAATTCACTTAAAGCGTACAGAAACAGCGCCCACGGGTTTCGATTGTGACTCGGCCCACCTGGCCTCACGCCACTTCGAACATGACTCGGTCCAACCCAGCCTCACGCCATTTCGAACATGACTCGGCCCACATGGCCTCCCGCCACAGGGCAGGATGCTGGCCCATTTAAGCCAACAATCCCCCCTCCAGCACCTGCACACATTTGCAGCATGCAGAAATCGAACCCGTGACCTCTGGCTCTGATACCACTTGTCGGATCGTTGGCGCTAACCATTAAGCCCAAAAGCTCGAGCTGTTAGAAAATACGCAACCAATTCACTTAAAGCGTACAGAAACAGCGCTCACGGGTTTTGATTGTGACTCGGCCCACCTGGCCTCACGCCACTTCGAATATGACTCGGTCGAACCAAGCCTCACGCCATTTCGAACATGACTCGGCCCACATGGCCTCCCGCCACAGGGCAGGATGCTGGCCCATTTAAGCCAACAACATCCATACCATCCAATAAATACTACTGGAAACCATCATAATCACTAAATAATCTAGTATATTCCATTTCCTATACTTGTTCAGCAATATAGACGAAATAACAGACGAAATAACTGTAAGTTCATTTCCTACTTAGCCATCTCTCAATTTAGAACAAGTAATTTGCAGACACACAATTTTTTTTCATGACAGATGTTATTGTCGAAAGCCCGAAAACAATTTACCTTCCCAAGCAAATGAGGCGTGCAATGAGGCAGCAAGAAGATAAGAGCCCTTAATTATAGTGTGGCCACAGAAAGCTACAGAGCAAGGCACTTCTGCGAGGTAGGGCGAAAGTGGCAGTACAACGCCTCACAAGCGGCGGCGGCGTGATGTGCCGGCTGAAAACAGGGTCACTGCAAGAAAGAAACAAAAACACCTAATAAAGAAAGAAAGAAATATAAATCACAGTCGTTCAACTTCTACCGTCGGCCAAAGGGGTTGCCGAAACCCCGTAAAAAAAGAAGGACACCCATGAACGGGGTTGCCAAAACTAAATCTGCAACACCGTTCACAAAGCTGCAACATCGTTCGGAATTTCTTTCACAGATTTGCAACAGCGTTCACAAACAGGGTCACCCAAACCAGCCAAAAAAAGCACACGACCAGGATCGGAGGTTAAGATAGGAGGGGAGGCTGGAAAACCCTACCGTGACGGTCCTCGAGCGCTCAGATTTGTAGAACCGGCAGTACGGGGTTGCACAAACCAGCCAAAAAAACCATACGATCGACGATCGGAGGTCAAGATAGAAGAGGAGGCCAGAAAACCATGCCGTGCCGGTCCGGGAGCACTCAGATATGCAGCACCGACGATAAAGGGGCCTCAGAAACCCACATAAAAGAGGAAGAAAATGCTCGATCAGAGATTCAGACGATCTCAGGGAGCCCGCAAACCCTTTGTCTAGCAAGAAATAGAAGTAGATATGCAACACGCACGGCAAAAGGGGGCGCACGCAAGCCGCCCTAAAAAAGTAGGACTTCCCTTCCTAAAAAAGTAGGGCTTTTGACAGGCGGAGGTCAATGTGGCGACGGGAGTAGGCTTCACTGGCCGATCAGAAGCAGAGAGATAACACGACACAGAGTGAGTATACGAGATGAGTCGGGAGCACACTGAGAAGGAGAGAGAGAGGGAGTAGGGGAGGAAGGAGGTGAAGGGACGAAGCCAGGGGTAGCAGGGGAAAATGCGTACAGGGAGCGCGTTATTCCACCGAGCTAGTGGGAACTGTTGTTCCCACCAGTTACGGGTTATCCCTTGGGCAGTGGGAACAACAGTTTCCACAACACCAAAAAGTGTTTGGGGATAAGGATGGGTGAACAGATACTTGAGACTTTTATGATCAGTGAAAATCTCACAATGCTCCCCATACAGGTAGTGACGCCACAACTTCAATGCGAATACTACGGCAGCAAGCTTTAAATCATGCATAAGATAATTTTTCTCGTAATCCTTCAATTGCCGTGAGGCATAAGCAATTACCCTACCATGCTTCATCAACACACAACCCAAACTGCTATGTGACGCATTATTGTAGATCGCAAATCCTTTGCCCATAACTGGAAGGGCAAGGATTGGAGCTGACATCAATCTCTGCTTCAACTCCTCGAATCTTCTTTGGCAGTCCTCACTTCAGATAAACTTGATTCCTTTGCGAGTTAATCGAATGAGGTGTGTGAAAAGCTTCGCAAAGCCTTCCACAAACTAACGGTAATATCCCGCTAATCTAAAAAACTCCTCACCTCGGTAATCGTCGTTGGTCTAGACCAATCCCGAATCGCATCAATCTTCTTCGGGTCAACTGCCACTCTTGCGGCTAAAATCACGTGACCTAAGAAAAAGACCTCTCGCAGCCAAAACTCGCACTCCTTTAACTTAGCATACAACTTTTTCTTTTCAAAAGTTGTAGCACGATTCTCAAGTACTTCTCGTGCTCTGCATCACTTCGGGAGTAAATCAAAATATCATCAATAAATGCCACAATAAATCTATCCAAGAACAGCTTAAACACCCGATTCGTTAAATCCGTACAGGCGGCAAGGTCATTAGTTAATCGGAATGACATCACTGTAAACTCATAATGCCCGTATCATGTCCAAAAAGCTGTTTTGGGAATGTCCTCAGCCCTCACATTCAGCTGGTGGTAACCCGACTACAGATCAATCTTCGAGAAAACACAAGATCCTTCCAACTGATCGAAGAGATCATCAATGCACGACAAAAGATATTTATTCTTGATAGTCACTTTATTCAACTGTCGATAATCCACACAAAGTCTAAGTGAACCATCCTTCTTCTTCACGAATAACACTGGCGCCCCCCAACGTGATACACTGGGTCTTATAAACCCCTTATCCATCAAATCTTGAAGCTGCGCCTTAAGCTCTCTCAGTTCAGCCGGTGCCATTCGGTAATGTGCCTTTGAGATTGAGGCAATTTCCGAAACCACGTCAATCACAAACTCAATCTCTCTGTCCGGCGACATAGTCGTCAACTTAGGGGGAAAGACATATGGGAACTCACGGACAATAAGGATGTCCTTGAGTCCCGGTGCCACCATACGCACCTCTACAACTGTCGCTAGAAAAGCAATGCATCCTCAACTTATCATATGTCGGGCCCTCGAGGAAGAAATTCAGGTGCAGAACAGCGTACTCCTGCAGTCTCTATAGATGAACTCTTCTTGGCCTGGCTCGCGAAACGTCACGATTCTAGCTCCACAATCGATCGTTGCGAAGTAGAGCGCCATCCAATCCATGCCGAGTACTACATCAAAATCTTGTAACTGCCCTAGGATCAGCAGGTTTGCAGGCATAATCCAAGACCCCAATTGTACTGGACAAGCCCAACAACACTCTACCACATGCAAAACATGATTGGGGATATGCACCTCTCGTGCATATGGTAATGGCCCTACCTCTAGTCCATCCAATAATGCAAATGCTCGAGTAATAAATGAATGTGATGCACTGGTATCAAATAGTGCACGAACTCTAATATCGGAAATCAAAATGATACCTGCTAACACATAATCTGCTGCCGTGGAGTCCTCAACCTGAGCCGCATGGACTCTGCCGCTCTGTGCCTGCTGTCGCCGCTCTGCCTATTGTCGCCGCTCTGTCGTGGCACTAAAGCCCTATCTACCTAGCTATAAGTCGTTGGAGCTCCAAATGTTTGCTAGGGTACAGGAGGAGCAGACACTATCGAAGGTGCTGGCGATGCTGCTCGTGGACAAGCAGCCCGCAGATGCCATGGCTGACTATATCAAAAACATCGGCCCTCTATCTGCTCGCCCTGCCGAGGCCCGTGTGGTCCCCCACAAATGATACATTGTGGTGACCTCTGCTGCTATCTCTGTTGACGGGATCCACTAGAAAGTTGTCACCCCGAGGACCCACGACTCTGAGAACGTGATCGTGGAGGCCTCGGCGGACGTCTACCACTGGTTTGTCCCCCTTCATCAAGGGCCGGGCACTTCCTCTCTTGACTCTGTCCTGTCACTACCGCCCGCAGTCTAACTACTGTCGCTCATTACTCGACGCATAATGCATGCTTCATCAACACATCCAAGATCTGCAACCTCTGTTCCTGTACTAATGTGAAGATCTCCGACCTCAATCATCTCTCATACAGATAACTTTGTGAGCCTCGTCCCTCACTGCAAAAGGCACATAATTCAGCAGTTTAGTAAACTCTCGGGTGTACTCTTGAACTGATCGGTCTTTCTGCTGCAGATTTTTCAAATCCTCCTCGAGTTTTTGCGTCACACTGCTAGGGAAGTAGGACCCATACAACATTCCACGAAACTAGCTCCACCTTATCTGCAGCGGATCCAAATATCTTTCTTCCCGCATCGTCCTCCACCATGTGCATCGCTCGCCATACAGTGTATCGCCAGGTGGACCTGCTTGCGCTCTGGTATGAAGAGGTCCTCGAATAACTTCTCCACCTCACAAAACCATGCCTCCACAACCCATGGCTCAGTGCGGCTATTGTCGAACCGGGATGGATCAAATCTACAAAAATGGGCCAACCTCTCCGTGATCTGCTCCTGCTCGGACTCTAACAACTGCTCGCTTGACTCAATGTCTCTTCACTAGCTCTGGGTGCTATTGGGGCTGTCACTGATAGGGGTGCAGCAACGGCTGGAGCACCTACTGGGGTAGTCGAAGGTGGCGTCTACGGCTCTGACGCACTAGGTGCTGCACTCGGCTGCTGAGTGAATGTGTCACACATTCTCTGTAACAGCACACCCTGCTGTCCGGTCACCTCTGTCAAGGCAGCTAACTGCTCCCTCAAGTCTGGCTGTGCACTAGGTCTCGCCTGCTCTGGCACATCTGAAGACACGGGATTAGCCCGAGTCGGTGGTCGATCTCGGCGCCGGGGAGGCATCTTGACTACCTGAAACCAAGACAATTGTCAGATATGAAACACAAAGCAACTCTCGACCCAATCAAGCAAAAGTCTAGAAGACCGTCTCTGTTCCTTCACAAAATTATGTCGTCTGCAGCTGACATAATTCATCTGGTAGGAAAGGATACTCCTTCAGTCACTCCCTCCACTCTAGAAGAATTTTAAACAACTCAATCATCGACTTTCGCAGCAAGTCACGTCTCTCACACCTTGCTTTCCTAAGGTCTGCCAAAGCCTAAGGTTTCCTAGGTTCCAACGACCTATTCCTAAGCTCTAATACCAACTTAATCTGTCACGTCCGAAGTTTCCACGTTTTCCCAGGCTCGCTAATAGATTTGTTGTATGCAAAGGCATTTCCCGTGCATACGAAGCGATATTTGAACGTGCAACAGATACAAAGAGAGAGATCACACATTTTTTATGATATTCCCTACCTTTGCTAGTCCTTTTCTTCAAAAGATAGATTTGATCTCTTGGAACCCCAAGAAACCCTAGAAAGCAACTCCAATAGATCAAAACCCCCAAAATTTTCATTTTGGAAAACTCTAGAACCAAATTCGTAAAACATCACTTACCTTTCCTCCTCTAGAACTTCCTCTTGAAGCTCTCCACCAATCCCAAGTTTCTCCAAAGGGATCTAGGGTTTCTTTCCTACTTCTAGAGAGAGAAAGAAGAAGGGGAGAGTGAGGGTAAGGAAAAAAAAAAAATGATTTAGGGCTTTTTGGCTGAGGTTTAAACTTATATAGAAAGGTGTAACAATTACGCCAACACCGCCCATTTGATCATATTTGCTACCACTCAAAAATTGTTGTTTGCAACCTTGAGTACTGGCACTCGGGTTCCAATATTGATATGTGGCCAATAGTACCTATACTCTCACTCTAGTTCTGCAGAACCTAAATGTTGATTCCTTCAACTTTCTACTGCATATTGGTACTAACCCAAAATCAGTACTAGTACTCGGTGAATTAGTACTGGTACTCAAGAAGAATCCTACAAAACCCGAATGTGGGTTTCCTCTCTACGCTACTTAGTACTGGTATTATTATTTAGTTTCGGTATTAAGTGCGAATTCTGCAATTTCAGTAGAATTGAACCTTTGAAGTTTGTTTTCGCACCATTTTCGAGTTGAAAACATATAGTTGACTCTCAAACACCCTTGAAGTTATCGGAATGGTTTCCAATCATTAATACTCAATAGAACTTTGCAATTTACTAAAATTCAAAGCATTACAGCACCCGTCCTAGCAAAAATGGAGGTAATAACAGGTCTGCATAACAGAGACCATAAGGGAAAGAGAAGGCGGAAAGGCGGAGGAAACGAGATTACCAGTGGCCCAAATAGCATAAAACCAGTTTAATAAGTGAAAAGACGCAATGAAACAATTGCATTGGATGGGAAAATAAATAGTGGACCCTACATACATGTATAGTACCTAGCCCAATAGCTATAAGAAGAAAAATTGCGGGACCCACAGCCTACTGGATGCAGAGAGAACTTGGAGGCTCATCCAAATTGCCAATTCATAAGTTTATAAATTCTCTTTACGTTATGAATCATGTGCTAATGAACATGAGATTATGCGAAAGTAATATATGAAAAAAAGGGGATTACGAGATCTTGTTGATAATAGCATATAATTATAGTCTGCAAGAGCCAAATTTACCTCAGCTACTTATGTTTACTCATGTAAGGTCGCTCCCTAATGAGATGGCCCTCTGAAGGTGTAGCTACACTGCTATGTGCTTATTATTTGAGAGTCTTAGCAGTCTATGTGCGATTGTTCGATGATCCACTAGCCACGACGAGGGCTTGACCATAACTATGAGTTGGTCATTGGGACCAGGTGATATGATATTTGCTATCAGTTATCACATTTGATGCATGATGAGATATATTTTCTTATCTTCAATTCTTCCATTTTGTAGATGCATAATAGTGGTCGAGTAGTTGTAAGCTCATTGTGTCTTATTTGCCATCTTTTTTTTAACAACTTATATTATTAAAAAATAATTAGGTGGCGATGTAGCCCGTTTGCTACTAAAAGCATTCCGGCTCAACCCTCTCTCTCTCTCTCTCTCTCTCTCTCTCTCTCTCTCTATATATATATATATATATATATATATACTTTGTATAGATATTTGTGTTATACTTTGTATGTGGGGGAGCGTTTGTGTGCATACGACGGATCTGTTAGTATTTTCAAAACGCGAGGCATGACATATTAATCTAATTTACATTGCTATAAATTAATTAAAACTATTTAATTTGATGGAATTATCAAGGGATTCACAGATCTAAAACACGTACCCAATTTGGACTAAGATCATTTAATTTTAATAAATTAAAATATAGAGATTGCTAACCAAATAAAAGGGCAGGGGCATATTTCAGAGGATGTCTCAATTAATACTAAGTTTTCAAATTAAGCCAGTATAACAAAAAAGATTATGAATTCTTTAATGCACAGTGACTTGCACAAACCAAATAACTTATATAATTATTTCCGTAGTAAATAAAATTAGCTAGACGAATTGATGGTTAATAAGTTATTAAATTTGATATTTTTTCTTTAAAATAGCTAAATATAGAAAAATCAAATTAAAAAAGTTAAAAGTTGAGCGATTCCAATCAGAAAAATAATGAGGATATCTCCATTATCCAAAAGGTGACTCGAATTTCTTTTACACCAATTTTACAGGATTTTTACTCACTACTCTAGTATAATAAAATAATCTAATTGGTATCAACATAGCCGTCCAATAATAAATTAAGTATATAATTCAGCTTTTACAAAATGTAGAATAGTTTTTCTATGGTAATTTGAGTAACCAACGAACGCTAAACATATTGTTCTCAATTATTCAATTATATATTATGAGGAATTACAAGAGTCCTATCAATGTGATCTTTGGTTTAATTTGAAAGACAAATTATTATTTTTTAATTAATTAGATGTGTAACAATGGTACGAGACTATGCTGCACTAATCGGGTTCGGAACTAGTTATTGGAATTGATCTTAAAAAGTATTTTTAGCCAGCAATTGTATGTAGCTGGATTGTTAGAGCTATAATGAATCGCTTTTGAAATTTTTACATCCTCACTGAAAATGTGAGGATCAAAAAGAATATCTTATTGACTAAAAGTTAGTGGACTATGATGTATTTACCCCATTAGTAATTATTATATCACTCATATAATATATATGATAAGTATATATATATATATATATATATATATAATATATATAAATTATAATTACACCCCTTCCTACCGTAATACAAATAATCTAATGGTAATCAAAAGCCATCCAATTAAATAAAACAGTATATATTCACTTACACCAATGTAAAATAGTTTATCCTACTGGTAATTGAGAACCAACGAACGCTAAACATTGTTCTCACAAATTAATTTCATACGTATATATGGGGATCTAAAACATCCCATAGCAAAATATGATCTTGGGTTTAATTAGCAAACCTAACATATATTTAATTAAATTAGTGGCTAACGAATGGACCGACCATATTCACTAAATCGGTCGGTACAAGGATTGATCTAAAAAGTTTTTAGGCGCCAGCAAATTGTACACTGACTCAACACTAGACAAAGGAAATGCTTTGAAATTTTAAATCCCTCAACTTTGACGCGACATCAAACAAAATATATTAAGTTGACTAAAGTTAATGGATACTGAATAATATTCTCACACCCATAAAGAACTATATATATCACTCAATATAGTATATACTATAAATATATAATATAATAACTATATATATATATATATATATATCGTCATCATTCCTTTATGTAATTATTAGAAAGATCTCCAACGTACATTATGTTAATGTTATATCTAATCATCTCATATTATATATATTTGCCTCCTATACTACAATATACTCACACGTTCTTAGATACTATAGTTTCGGCCGTTGAATAACAAGATTGCATAAAATTGATAGTGTCCTACAGTTGATGGGGGTGTTTATTATAATCTAACGTTGAAATATCAAAGGTAGATACGGTGAAAATCAAATAGTATCAAGGACTGTACTAATCGATATTATAGTAGCCGACCCTATATATATATATATATAGTAGATTGGCTGGGCTACTATTATAGCAAACCATATTGCTAATTAGTTTTTAGCCTTGATCAACTCTTTTCTTATTTCTAACCATATGTACTTAAAATACTTACCAGGAGACCACTCACCTAGCGACCACTCTGCTCAACCGACTAATTATCATCCTACCCCTATACAATTTTCAATCCAAATGTTAAAAATTTGATAGCAAAAAGAGCGTTTACTATAAAGTATCGCCTAAGTCTCTATATAATACCTAAACATCTTTACTATGCTATCGGTAGCACGGAGCGCTCACCGTGCTACCAGGTTGTTTTCGATGAATGCGGCTCCCATCACGCTGCAGCCCTCCGTAAACTTGATTCTACAGCTAATGAAAGTATTTGGAAAACTAAATTTCAAGATTCTCGATACTCAATTTGACTAGTGATCAAATAAAAAAAAGATAATTAAAAAAACAAAGATCTCAAATCTGACAATTTTAATGCCTATGTGGTTGTGTGTCACAGTTTAACGGGGTAACAATCCAAATGCATGACATTTTAATAGAAAATCTTATTCACACATATTTAGAGTAAGATCAGTATATTTGATCTTGAATAAATCTTTAATCATCATTTTTTATGAATTTTTAATTTCAGCCTTCAATTGACTAACATTGTTGATAGTAAATATATCGAAATATTATAATAGTTTCTAAATACTTTCAATATGTAGATCAAGTCTAAGCGGAAGCCGATCCGTCGCTTTGGAAGCCCGCATCATCGAAAACAACTTGGTAGGCAACGAGCGCTCCGTGCACCGATCATATAGTAGCCTAATGTCTATATAATATATATATAATTATATATATACTATATATATATAATAATATATATCATATATATATTATAATCTCAATAATACTATCAATTAACTGGCGCATTTATCAATCATATAATTTGGCAGTCCAATAAGGGCCTGTTTGATGCACAGTAAAAATCTGCCATCCGGAATTTATAAACTGTGTGTCAGCTAGATAAAAAAGAATCATGCAACTCTAAAAAATTTCACGGATATCAATTTTAAAGCTGCGTTGATAAGCATTGTAAATGTCACATCATTTACGTTTGATTTTCAATTTAAAATTAAAATATTAAAATTAAAGAATTTCAAAAAAAAATTTAAAATTTAAATTTTGATATCTGAAATGTAAATTTAAATTTTGAATTTTAAATTTCAAATTTCACATATAAAATTTACAAAATATTAAAATTAAAATTCAAAATCACAATTTAATTTTAAATTTTTAAAATTTAAATTACATTTTAAAAATAAAAAATAAAATTAAAACCTTAAAATTTGAAATTGACATTTAGAATTTAATTTAAAACATTAATTTAAATTAAAGAATTAAAATAAATTTAAAATTTAAAGTTTAAAATTTGAAATTTAACTATAGACGTAGCTTTGAAATTTTAATTTCAAATTTAAATTTTAATTTAAATTTAAATTAAAATTTAATTTTAAAAATTAAATTTAAATTTTAAATTAATTAAATTTTAATTTAACATTTAAATTTTAACCCTTATATAACATTTTAAAATTTAAAAGTTTGAAATTTTAAATGTAAAATTACAAATTAATTTAAACATTTTAAAATGTAGAAATTTAAAATTTAAATTATATTGAAATTTTTATTTAAAAATTAAAAAATTAGAAATTTAATATTTTAAATTAAATTTTAAATTTTTAAATTTTAAATTTTAAAATTTAGATTAAATTAAATTTAAATTTAAAAAAATAAATTTAAAATTTAAAGTTTAAAATTTGAAATTGATACTTAAATTTGAAATTTAAATTTGAAATTTGAAAATTTAAAATTTGAAATTTAAAGTTTGAAATTTAAAATTTAAAATTTAAAATTTAAAATTTTAATTTAAAATTTCAAATGTGATATTTCAAATTTTAAATTTTAAATCTATGTTGAAATTTAAAATCTATGTTGAAATTGAAAATTTTATGTTGAAATTTAAAAGTTAGAAGTTGATGCATTTTTTTGAGTAAGGGAGCTCAAGAATGATGGAATTTTTTTTCCTTTGGTTAGAGTGAATTATACTTTTACTCCATTTTTTGGAATATAGTTTAACTATACTCCAAAAATTACGTTACTTGTTTTCCTCCCAAACGCTTCATAGGATATATTTTCTACCGCCGTAGCATAGTTTAACTATGCTACGTTTTCAGGAGTATCCAAACGGGGCCTAAGGAAGAAATGGTAGGTAGATATTTTGATTTGGATAGTAAATTCCATGTTATTAATTTTTCCCATACATTCTCTACAAAACATTTAAATGGTAATTAATAAATTATTTGAAATTTTCCTATTTTACAATTATTTCAACTATAAATAGAGTACTTTTGTAATTACGTTCTTTATTGGAGAAAAAGTAACAAATAATAATTAAGGAGAAAGCGCCGTCACAAATTAGCGAGCAATGTCACGAGTTGTAATTGCCATCATTCTCATCTTCTCATTCATCATGAGTGCAGTAGGTACGTATGGCGGCATGCATGAAATTCTTAACTACGTACTATTCTCTCATTTAATTACTCCCTCCCTAGCTATTATTATATCATTATTTCGTCCTAATGAATATATTGTTTTTTTGTTTTTATTTTTATATATTTGGTTAATATATATATATATATGGTTAGGTCCATCCGTTGCACAACAATGTTGTCGTGACTATCATTCATGGGGCGGGGGTAGCAGCAAGGTTGGGTGCTCAGGCGATGCAGACAACGATGCATGCAACACATGGTGCTCATCATCGTGCAGAGGAGGAGAATGCAAAATTCGTGGTGGATTGCATGATTGTCACTGCTACTGCTAATTGTTTTCCTTTTTCTATAATGTGACATGCAATAATACAATAAATTGGTTAATAATAACAATTTAGTTGTTGTCTTTGCCATCAATTTTGTTTCTTTGAATGACTCGCTCGTTAAAAAATATTCCTAGCTGGAATATATATAATTAACTTTTACATAAAGTGCTAATTACCTCTTACACAAATTAAGTGCTAGCTAGCTAGTTACCAAATTAAGTACCCATCTCATCTCTATTTGGATTCTACGTACGTACGTAAGAAAGGTCGGCGCGCATTAGAATCCGTCGTTTTCCCAATCGATCTCTCCATCTCACCATTAGTAATATATAGCCTCATTCATTCTCTCTCTCTCTTCATCGAGGCCTCTCTTCTAACTCTCTCTCTCTCTCTCTCTGCTCAACATGGTAAATTATTAGCTGCACCTGGTGTCTGCGTATGCAACATACACCACCAAATTTGTCACGCTGCGGGCTAGGGGGGGATCTGGGCACGCCAACAGATCGATCCATCGCATACGCGGAAAGCCTGCACACGCGAAGTGTCTAAACTTGTAAACAACCAAAAAGCTACTATATACACTACAGGATATATATACCTCATTTAACGAAAGAAAAAACCGTAGTTGATAATTAACCTATTTATCCGTCATTACAAGTCACTAACGATGGACTGCTCATCTGTCGTGACTTGTCATAAAAACTTAACTCCTTCTTTAATAACAGTTGCGACCAATTAAAATGAATTACTAGTCATTATAGATTACTAACGATGTCACGCCCCGGGGCCGATTTTAAAAGCCTTTTTAAAACAGAGTTGCGGAAAACGTGCCTTTTTTTTTTTTTTTTTTTTT
>NC_033642.1:6665560-6811905 GCF_001540865.1 Ananas comosus | reverse complement strand
AAATACATATAAAATATGTATTTTTGGATTTTCTCGAAATCCGTGCGTCAAACTCAAAATCCGTCAGCGCCATTAGTTCCAGAACAGCTGACAAACGAGCTATTGGACTGCTATAAACAGAGTCCGGTACGAGCCAGAAGCCAACTTCTCACCGTGGCTTCTCCGGAAAATCAAGTTACTATTCACTTTAAGTGAAACTTGGAAATCGCGTAGAATTTCCGTTTTAACTCGTTTTCGCCCGAAACTTGACGAGTGCTTTTGTAATTAAATTACACACAAAAACATCGTCAACTGAGAGTTTAGCTACACTGCAAAAATCTCAGTCCTTACAAACGACCACATTACTTGTCGTCGTTATTTAGTTATTGTTGGCATTCGGTTAAACTGAACCAGGTGCGCTTATGATCGGGCTCGATTTGATGGTTATTATATTGTCTAATTGGACTAGAATTAATTTCGCTTTAAAATTGAAAAGCTAATTAGAGATATATCTTAGCCATATTAGGATAACAATCATAAACTGATTCGGCCTAATCTCTTAATTATCTATTAGGATACGTTTGGTTCGAGTCATGTAATATTACCGAGTATTTCGATATATCCAAGTATCTTGGAATTCTAAATGAGATTATTACTGATGCTATATTAGCGTGATTGTTTTAATACAGTAATGTAATGCTGGATTGCAATGTTTATTGCATTGCTATGTTTGGTATTGTCTATAAAATTCAGTAATCTAGACAATAAAATTTATAGTCTATTCCAAAATTGGGTTGTTCCTAGGAATAAAGTAAATAGTGTTTGGATGGTTAGATTGGAACAAGAGGAATAAAAGTTATAATTTGAAATTAAAATTATATTATATAATTAATTAACATCAAAATATTACTTAAAAATAAATAATAAATTAATCATTAATAATTAATTATAAATAATAAATTAATAATACCGATTATCTAATTAATAATAATAATAATATCGATTATCTAATTAATAATAATAATAATTATTAATATTTTTTAATAAATAATAATTATTATTAATAATTAATTATTAGTAATAAATTAATAATAATAATTATTATCTAATTATTAATAATTAATTATAAATAAAAAAGTAATAATAATATCGATTATCTAATTATTAGGGATAATAATTATTAATAAATATTAATAAGTAATAAGTAATTATTTTTAATTATTAATAATATTATTAGTAGATAAATTAAAATTATTATATCTAACTTATTGAATAATGATTTATAAGATAATAAACTTTAATAGTAATAGCGATGTCTAATTAATAATTATTAATAATTAATTATAAATAATAAATTAATAATAATATCGATTATCTAACTATTAAGGATAATAATTATTAATAAATATTAATAAATAATAATAATTATTATTAATTATTAATAATTAATTATAAAGAATAAATTATTTAATTATTTAATTATTAAAGCAATAAATAATTATTTAAATATATTAATTAGATTAATTAATAATTTACTGCTATTAAAATTAAATTTAGATTTTAATTAACCTTGTTCTCATCAAAGAACAAGCTTGTTCCAGGAAAATGGTGGAACAGCAGTTTCAGCCTTAGACTAGCTTGTTCCAGAATTCCGAGAACTACTGTTCTCGGGTACCAAACATCACGTTTGGAAAGAAAGGGGGGGAACAAGGGCTTATTCCCCCCGTTGTTCCCGAACCAAATGCTACCTAAGGCCCCGTTTGGATCGTGGGATAAGCGGGGATAATGAAAGTTATCCCCGCTATTCCGCCAAACGGGATGAAATTTGGCTGGGATATTTTATCCCGGTCAAACCTTGCTATTCCCGGTTATCCCGGAATAGCAAGGGATTTGCTATTCTACCATTTTGGTGGAACAGTGCTATTCCAATGCTTAATTTCAAACTCAATTAAACTTATAAATTAAATTAAACTAAATTATATAAATATAATATGTTATATATTATAATACATTATTTTTATTATAAAATTATTAATTGTACTATATTAATACATATTATTTATATTTAAATATTATAATAAAATTTATAATAAATTATATTTAAATATTATAAAAAATTCTTTTTATTAAATTTAAATTTAAGTAGAATTTTAAAAAAATTTATAAATTTATTATAATAAATTATTTTTATTAATGGTTCCCACCACTATTCTTATTTTAAAATTTTAAAAATTAAAAATTTAAATTTTTAAAATTTATAATTTATAATCTCAAAATTAAAGTTTAAAATTTAAATTATAAATTTTAAATTTTAAATTTAAATTTTGATATTTTAAATTTTTGAAATTTAAAATTTGATATTTTATATTTTTTTAAATTTAAATATGATCTTAAATTTAAAGTTTGAAATTTAAAATTTAAAATTTTGAATTTAAAATTTGAGATTTTAAATTTCAAAGTTAAAATTTTAAATTTAGAAATATAAATTTAAAAATTTAAAAATTCAAATTCAAATATAATAAGTGGATAATATCATTATTTTTTATTTACAAAACCCATTATCTTTCTTATTCCATCTTACCTAACCAAACGCTATTTTTTTTATTCCAGGAATAATCCAATTTTCATCCAAACGCAAAATTGATCTAATCCTCGCTTATACCTCAATTTATACATATCCCTGGAATAGCCACTTTTTTCTTATCCTCGAACCAAACGATACCTAAGAGTACAACTTCGTTTGGTTTGGGGTTAAGTAAGAACTAGTTATTCCAGGGATAGATATAAGTTTAGGTGTTAGTCTGGAATAGACTAATTTTGCGTTTGGATGAAAATTGAGTTATTCCCAGTGTAGTGTCCCTAGGGTTTAGTTGACGGAATGAGTACAGTATCAGCGACTAGTCGACACATCTGGAGAGTATCGGACTGAGTCGGAGTCGTTTTTACAGGAAATGGATGCAGAAATGGACTTGACGCACTCAAATAAGCAAAACTGAAGTTTTGCAAGTTTAGGGCGCCCAGAAATGGGTTTAGGGCCCCCAGATCTTGAGTGCTGTTTTGTATTAGATGTTGCAACTATTTTGGACCCTGTTTAGGGCGCCTGAAAATTGGATATGAAAATTCACATCGTGAATATCGATTATGTTGACACGTGGGTGTGGTAGGTGAGATCCGCCGAAACCGGATAGTGGTGTAGCTTACCGTCGGACGGAGGAACCGAGGTACTGTTTGTGTAGGCTGGAAGTTCTGGGCGCCCAGAACTGAGTTTAGGGCTCCCAGATCTTGATTTTTCTGCAGCAGTGCAGGTAAGTAAAGGTTATCCTTGAGGCTCAATGCACCTAACCCCTACCTCTATAAAAAGCTGTGGACGACCTCAGTGAACCCTTTTCACCTCTTCTTCACAGGAAGCCTGCAATTTTGCATTCTAGCCCCTCAATTACTCTAAATTTCACAATTCCACCTTGAAGATTGCTGATTTAGCATAATTCCAGCAACGACCCCCGGCGTTTTGGCTCATGTGCGACGTACGAAGCTCCGTTTGCCACGAAACTTGGTTTGGTGGATTCTGGACTTCAAGAGGAATTCGTGGAGCCCATTTTGACAGAATTTGATTGAAGTTAGTTTGGTCAATTCTACATTTTTCTCTACTGCTGGTAGTTTTAAGCTGAATTTGGGAGTTTTGGATTTTCTTAATGCTATCTTTGGAGAAAGCTGGATCTTGGACCTGAGGGTGATTATCCATCATTGTACACTGGTTTTGGGACCTTCCTCACCTGATTTGAAGATTGTTAGGTGAGTTTTGATATTGGAATTGGAGGAATGAGCTTAAGTGCTGAAATTTGAGGGTAATAATGCAAGTTTTGGTGTTTCTTGTGTTTTGCTCCTTGAAGAAGTTTGGTTGGTGGTTCTAAGTGATTTCGGATAGTTTCAGTAGTGGTTCCAGCAACTTTGCGACCCCGTGCTGCCGTGGATTAACGCTAGAGGTGGATTAATCATCGGATTCTCCTCCTAAGTGCATGCATAGTCAACATGTATATTTTCAGCCTTTGTATATCTTATTTTTAGCTCGAATTCATCGATTAGTATGTTAAACGAAATCTGAATTTAGAGCATACTGTAGTGAGTTAGATAAATTATACATGTTGGACTTGAAATTAATTTAGGAGAAAACTAGCGATTCTACACTGTCATATGTTAAACTACCAGATTTAGCTCTAAGAGCCGTAGTTTGTTTGTATCATCACAGTTTTTGGGCGATGGATACTCATATTAGTGTAGAATGCATTTACGCTCGTACTGGGATGCCGAGCTTAAGTAATATTTAACTGTAGATTCTACACTGTCATTTCTAAAAACTATCAGATAGTTCCTTAAGCTGTTGTG
Organism: Ananas comosus; assembly: GCF_001540865.1. Lineage (NCBI taxonomy): Eukaryota > Viridiplantae > Streptophyta > Magnoliopsida > Poales > Bromeliaceae > Ananas > Ananas comosus. Next base: position 6,807,543 of record NC_033642.1, on the reverse strand, counting down.
CTTCGTATCCACGCTGTTAGTGCGCATTTGATACTCAGATAGTTTCTGAAGCTGTTGCGTTTCGTATCCACGCTGTTAGTGCGCATTTGATACTCAGATAGCTTCTGAAGCTGTTGCGTTTCGTATTCACGCTGTTAGTGCGCATTTGATACTCAGATAGCTTCTGAAGCTGTTGCGGTTCGTATCCACGTTGTTAGTGCGCATTTGATATGCGGATAGCTTAGGAGCTGTAGTTTTTTGTATCGCCGCAATTTGTTAGCGGTGGATACCCAGGATAGTGTAGAATGCATTTACGCTCGTGTTAGGATACCGAACTTATTTTTACAGCAGTGTTTACGCTGTTTCGAACTGTCGGGTACCGTTCAGGTTGACGGTGGACCCAGTTTGCTGTTTTTGCATCAGATTGTGTCGAGGGCACGTGAGTTTGGTTGTTAGACCAGTTAGACCCTATTTACTTGACTATAGCCTGTGAGAGCCTGATTGAGCTCAGCAGAGATACGCTTGCATACTCGGTTGGGTAGCGTCCACGAGTGCCACTCCGAAGTCGGGCTTTGTGCGTTTGCGTTGGTATCGTTGTATCCTGGTTGGACTTGCTCTCCATGGACGGCTTAGCATGGGGGTAGCAGTATAGCTTCGACAGGCGGGACGGGTATATTCATAGTCCCTGGGGTGGGTGTATTCATAGTCCCTAGTGCGATTCGGTCAGAGATTACATTATTCTACGGATAGTTAGTGTTGGATCATGATAGTACAGCTATCGCTTTGTATACAGAAAAATTTTTTATATATACGACGGGTTTGTTGGCATATCCCGGGAAACGAGTAATCCGGGGCGTGACACCCAGGAATAAGAAAAATAGCGTTTGAATAGATAAGATGGAATAAAAAGAATAGTGGGTAGTTATAAATAGAAAATAATGATATTGCCCCTTATATTTAAATTTAATTTTTTAAATATTTATATTTAAAATTTTAAATTTAAATATATAACTTTAAAAATAAAAAAATTAAAATAAATTTTAAATTTTTAAATCTCAAATTCAAAATTTAAAGTTCTAAATTTTAAACTCAAGATTAAATTTAAATTTAAAAATATCAAATATTAAATTTTAAATTTAAAAAATTAAAAATAATAATTTATAATTCATAATTTATAATTATAAATATTAATTAAGATTGCAAATTCTTAAATTTAAAAAATTTAAAATATAAATTTAAAAATTAAATTGGGGTGGGATTAGTTAATCTTACCCTACTTCTGGGCCCACCCCTTGAAAAAGGGTGTTTGGGGATTAAGAGGGCGTTTGGATTGACGAATCTGTAGATCCAACGTAAGTCAAGTACAATGGTGTTTGAGTTTCCGTGAAGTGTGATTATTTTTTTATTATTTGTTTTGACGTAACTCGTACAATCTGAAAGTTAAATTCAATTACTTCTGCTGTTTGTTTTGATGTAACTTTGCCACACCCCGGATTTCTCGTTTCCTCGGACACGCTGACAAATCCGCCGTATACAAAGAAATTTTTTCTGTATACGAAGCGATAGTTGTACCTGTACCTATAATCATACAAAACTACAACCAGTAGTATAGAGCTGCTAACAGAACTGTAAACATATATAAATAAATATCAGGTTCACTATACATACATAGTCTCCAGAATACAGACATCACTCGCTCCAGCGAGGATCTAACATCAGTATGTACAAGAACCAAAAATAAACCAAAACTACTTGAAGAGAGGTACTCCTCTAGAACTGCAACTCGGGAAGGGATCTAGCTCACAACCCCCTTTCCACGATCAGGCTCGTCGCGAGCAGTAGCCGGAAAAGAAAGCTCTGCAAAAAGGAGTCAAAAACTGAGTGTGAGAACTACTGCAAAAAAGAAGTAGTCCTCAGTGGGTACCGCTACTGACCTCAATGGCTCACCCACTAAGTCTACAAAAAGTATGCTCAATGATAGTAAAGGAAGTTGGAAAAACTCTAAAGCTACATGCCTCTATACTATCGCTAGCCACTACTCTGTAGACATGAAGATGCACTGCCTGACCCAATCTCACTAGGGACTGTGAACGCACTCGTCCCGCCATCGAAGCTACACTAACAACCACTACGTTGGGTCGTCAGTGGAGAGCGAGTCTAATCAGGACACAACGACAACAACGCAAACGTACAAAACCCCACTCCGGAGTGGCACTCGTGGGCGCTACCTAACCGAGTATGCAAGCGTGTCTCTGCCGAGCTCAATCAAGCTCTCACAGGCTATAGTCAAAACATATGGGTCTAATTGGTCTAACAACCCAAAACTCACGTGCCCTCGACACAATCTAATGCAAAAATAGGAATTTGGGTCTACCGTCCACCGCGACGGCACCCGACAATCCGGACAGTCTATACAACATTGTAAAAAATAAACTCGGCATTCCAGCACGAGTGTAAACTCATCCTACACTAATCTGCATATCCACCGCATATAAACTGCGGCGATAACAACCAAACTACAGCTGCTAAAGCTAAATCTGGTAGTTTTCAGAAAACGACAGTGTAGAAGTTATAGTTTTCTCCTAAGTCAATTCCAAGTCCAACATGTATAATTTATTTAAACCACTAACTATGCTCCAAATTCAGATTTCAAAGAACACGCAAATCTACGAGTTCGAACTATTAAATACGATATACAAATCCCAAAAATACATGCTGTCAACTGAAGCTTAGGAGGAAATCCAAAAATTCCGATAACTTTAACCCATCTCGCAATGCTAATCCAACTACGGCGCAAAATCGAAAGAAGGCAACCCACGCGCTCGCCCGGTCTCCCCTAACGGCACAACCGCGACGTCCACACGTTAAAAATACACACGGGCGCACTCGACTCGCTCGCCTCGCTCACTCGCCCGTAAGAACGAAACCAAGTGTTCTTCCCTGTTAATTAATTTGTACTCAAAACTTAGCAACAAAAAAACAACAAAACGAAAAGGATAAGGATGGGGGAATAGCACGTGGACTCCACTGCTTAAATAAAGCAGAATTGCCGACAAGCCCCTCTATAACTAAGTATTCAACTTTAGTCCTCTACAATTTGAGTTTCAAAGTCTGTTTTTACGTCTATTTTGAGCAAAACATCTCCAATTCAAACAAGCATAAGCTTATACTATAAGCTTGCCAATTTACTAAGGTTCAGTATATCACAAACTAGGTGTTGGTAAAATTAGTTTTTTGAGTTCTGTTGTTTGTTTTGATGTAAGTAAGTGGATCCCGTTATCTCCTAAATATAATGGTAAATTTACCGTTTTAAAATTTAACCTATTATATAATTAAATTTTTTATTATTACTTAAAGGTAATCCTAATTTATTATAAATAAGGTAATTCTAACCCATTATAAAGGAAGTAGACTTTAGGTTTTACTGTTTAATAAATTTTTTAAAGGAGGTTGAGTGTTGTGGAAGTCGAGTTTGACACTTTAGAAGAGGAAGTCGAGAATAGATGAAGTGGAGGTCTAATATAACTTGAGTTACATTATATTTTTGACTTACACCAAAACAAATAACGGAAGTGATGGAATTTGAGTTCCATCACTCCACGTACATCAAAACAAACGGGCCCTAAAGGGGGGATAACCCCTTATCCCCCATCATAACCCCCAACCAAACACATTTCTGGCATATAGTAATTATCAATTATGAAGGAAATTGATTCAATAAGACATACTTATAGAAATCTTTTTAAAGAAATTTGCTCCTCCATTCCCATGAATTAATCATGAGAGGCCCATCAGAATTTAGTAAATGTATCAAATACTTTTCATTAAGTACTTATCTAAACCATGAGAGGCCCAATCATCTTTTAGAAAATGTCCTCCAGTAGTGGATTCCCTGCAAATGATTTTTGCAGTTTGGATTTTATATATATTTCAGTATTTCTTTCCTCTATTTTGTTCTCCAATTTTTTGTCTTTTTTAACAGTGGTTGGCAGTAAAAATTAAGGTGAAAATTTGTTTTGGAGTTTAGAGCAAATATGGCTTTGGGACTATCCGATCAGAAACAAATAGTGATGGAAGGGGGAAAACAATAATGATTGACTTAAATTAGACAAAGTGAAATAGAGAGAATATTATCGGTAACAAACAGGTTTCATTGCCACCCATTTATTTTTGATGATGAAGCCTCCAAATCGACGATCGACACTGTTGAATATGATTTATACCACTTAAAATATCTAGAAACTAAATTTTAAATTTTTTCGACATCATTAACCTAATGATCAATGGGTTTCAAAATTTGTAATTTTAATGGTCGATGTGAGCCGTTTTTCCGTTTTATGGTGTATAGATATCCAAATCAATTGAATTTTGGTTAGAAAATTCTTTAGACTATGTAGAATAAGATCTATACTCTCGATTTTAAAGATTTCTATCATGACTTTTTTAAGAATGTTTATTTTCAACCGTTCATTTTATGTCCACTTGATGAACAAAACAACAATATCGAAAAAAATATGAAATTTGGTTTCTACATGCATTAAGTAGTATAGATCATGGTCAACGGTGCCGATCGTTGATTTGAAAGTTCTATCATAAAAAACAAATATGTGGCAACGGAGTCCGTTTGCTACCGACAACATTCCAACTCAACTCTCTCTCTCTCTATATATATAATATTTTAATGGGAAAACTTCAATAACCCCCCGTGGTTTCAAACTTTTTCATTTTAGTACCCTATGGTTTAAAGTGTATCAAGTTAGTACTATGTGGTTTCGCGCTTTCTCACTTTAGTATCCTGTGGTTTAAAGTGTATCAAGTTAGTACTCTGTGATTTTATTTTTGTATCAAGTTAGTGTCCTATAGTTTTATTTTTGTATAAAGTTAGGACCCTGTGGTTTTATTTTTCTCTTAATAAAATATTAAACCACAGGGTACTAACTTGATACATTTTAAACCACAGGGTACTAAAGTGAGAAAGTGCGAAACCACAGGGTACTAACTTGTTACACTTTAAACTACATGGTACTAAAATGAGAAAGAATGAAATCACAAGGGGGGTATTTGAAGTTTTTCCTATTTTAATTACACATAATAATATTTATTGTGTATTTTAATTATATTTATAAAGAGTTTTGGTTTTTGGGCATATTTGCTGGCCCATAAAATCAAACCAATAAAATCTTACTCTAATTATATACTCTTTCTCTCGCATTGTTACTTTTTCTAAACTATTTTTCTTAATATTGTAATATCATATTCATGCATATATTTTATATGTTAAACCTATTAGATATGTTTTTGTATTAAATTTAGATAATGTTCTCTAAAAAATAAACTATAGATTGAGCGGTGTTAAAAATTTCAAGTGGCTCGTTCAGGACTCGTGACCGCTCGACTCGAAATTAGGCTTGCGGAAGCTCAGTTCGAATTGATTTTAAAAAGTGCTTGATCCTAAATTTAGGCTTGGACTTAATTTCACAAGTTAAGCCTTTTGGAATCGGAATTAATTTCAAGTCAGGTATCAAGCTAGGGTTGTTTCCACTCCTTTAACCTGCGCCCACGCGTTCGCCACCGTGCGGAAAACCCTAGCTCCCCCTTCCTCCTCCCACTCTCTCTGCAGATCCCGTAGCCATGGCCGACGCCTACTGGAGGTACGGCGACGCCCGGTACCAGGCGGCGGCGATGGCCCCCGCCGCCACCGCCCCCACCGCCGCCGCCGCCGCCACCGCCACAGCCGCCGCCGCCGGGACGCTTAAACGGCCCCGCCCAGATTACCCTGGTTCTCTTCTCCCTCTCTCCTTCTTTGGACTTGTGTGAGCATCCCGTTTGAGACTTGTTTGTTTCCTTGTTCGTCGTTCTTTGTGCTTGAAATTTGTTATGGTCTCGTTTTTGTTCTTGTGGAAGTAGATCTAGGTTCACATTTTGCGCTTGATCTAATAAAAGATGTGGATTTTGGGAGAATTTGTGGTGAGATGTAAATTCGTTGTGATGTCACGATCTTTTCGGTATTGAGCTTGATCTGGATAGAGTTGAGATTTTTCTAGGTATATTAGCTCATGAAATTTGATTTTTTTTTGCTGCTGCAGTGGTGAAATTTTTTATTTTAGTCTAAAATTGGATAGTTTGCTGTGCTGATTTGAAAGCTTTGCTTCTCTTGGCTATTGTGCTCACTGCTTTTTCGCATACGAAGTGGTTTTAAGAAATATTTTGGGATGCTAAGCATCTTTTATCAAGAACCTCGCAAATGGTTTAATTCATGTGAACGATTTTTTCATGTAATTCCTTTTTTTTTTGTTTAAAGTAAATATTTCGTTTGATACTATACTTTATCCTTATTGACATTTTTTTCTACCTTTTTCTATCAGCTATGCAGGAATTTATATATTGCGCGTAAAACCTGATATAAGATCGGCTTAGTTTATGGAAATTGTGCAATTTGTTATTATTTTTGTGCTATCATGTCTTTCATATGAGATCAAGCTACCAATCATGTCTACCTGGAGGAAAAAAATATTTTTACGTGCACATATCTATGATCAAATTATTCACGTAATTCATGCATGTGTTGTAGGGTTGAAAAATTAGCCTTGACCAATATGATGTGGCATCGTCCTGTTGTTTTAAGCTGATATGATTTGATACATTGGAATTAGTTAGTTAATTGCAAAAGCAACTTCGACCCAGCTTTTTTGATGATCTAAAACAATGAATGCTAAATACTATGGAAACATTAAAGACAGTTAGTCAAACAAAGTAAGAGCAGATCTACTCGAAGCTTATTAGAAGGTTTGCATTGAGAAGTTTGAAGTATAGAGAACTACTACTTGATTTTTAAATTTGAGAGTATGGGTTGGGAGAAGAGGTGGGAGAAAGGAGTTGCTTGAGAGATTGGAAGATTGTGGAAGAATGAGATTGCAATAAAGGCTACTAATGATATGCAATCCTCACTTAGGCATAGAGGAACAGTAGCCCTCAATATAGGGCAGCGCTGTGTGGCTTCCTCAGATACCTTTGACACTTTAATTTTGATGCTATATGCTACTATCGCTACTGTAGTGTTCTGTTACAATAGATCCTCTTAAGTCTTTATATCCTGAAGACTCTCCTGATCCAATGAATATCTACCTCTTTTGGAGCTGCATGCTCAATCTCCAATAACTTTGTCCTTATATCACTGTTATTTGGAGAATCGTGAACATCAGCAAGAATTTGTTACCGTTACAAGAAGACTTGATAAAGTAGCTTAGGGATCTTGCTTTAGCAATTTATTACATATTTTCTTTTTTGGCATGCATTTAATTGAAATTAATTTAATCATATCTGTTTGAATATTTGTTGCCAACTTTTGATCCCGGACAACTAAATGTGTAACCCTGCTGAACTATGACGTATGACCTATGGGCTAACTGGCTTGTTGAACTAGAGTTGTGTATACTTGTGCTTTATCTGTCAAGTGACCTAAAAAGCTGTTTTTTCTCTTTCGAGAAATGTTCTGATTGGTGTGTGGACATCCACTCTGTTGAGATTGTATTATATCACTAACACATTTAAGTTATGCAAATAAACATCCTTACCAACTGAAACCTTTTGATTTTTGAAGATATGCCTAGTGGTTCGGAGGTGCCTGGTTATTATCCTCGTGAGGAAGAAAGGGCAGGTTATCGTGTAGTCAGAGACACCGATACCTTAGGAGCTTCTTATGATCGTTACTTACGAAATGGGGTACTGATTGTGACTCTTTTTTTTTTTTTTTCCTTCAATAACACGTGGCTTCAACATGGAAATTATTTTGTAGATGTCTTCCTTTGGTCCCACTGAAGCTGTTAGACCTGTGCTCGGAGCAATGCCTGGTTACCCAGCTGATGATCGGCGTATTGCAGTTGCTGGAGGTGTGGATAGCAGGACCCTTGGATATGCTGGTGTTAGGCCAGAGCCTCCTCTTCCTCCTGATGCCTCAAATACTCTGTTTGTTGAAGGTCTCCCTGCGAATGTTACTCGCAGGGAAGTTTCACGTATCCTGATGTCTCCACTTCATGTTTCTGTTCAAATCCTAAGTGCAGAAGCTTGAGCAGTAATTTCATCATTCATATATATATATAATACTATATATATATAATATATATATATATATAGAGAACTAGGCTATATGCTGTTTAATAGCACCAAGTCACTGGTGTACCAATGTTTTTGGCATTGGATTAGAGATGTGCGGTTTAGGATGATGTGGGCCCCCTAGGGTTGAGTGGGTGGTTGGTTGAATAGTATGATCTAACGGCTGTTAAATTGATACAAGGTAGATCTAACGGCGGGAAAATTATGGTGCACCAAGTTGCTTTGTGCTATTATAGCCATAGTACCAGACTCTATATATATAATATATATATTATTATATTATATATGTATACTATATGTATATATATATAGATGTATTTCCTTCACTTTTCTCCTGCAGATATCTTCCGTCCTTTTGTAGGTTTTCGTGAGGTGAGACTTGTCAATAAGGAATCCAGACACGTAAGTCAATGATTATAAGTTGTTTGTGGATATTTTGCTTTGTACTTTCTTTCTTTTTCTGTTTGTTAGCTTCATCATTTAGCTTCATGCTTACTTTCTCAACAGCCTGGAGGGGACCCGCTTATCCTGTGCTTTGTTGATTTTGCCACCCCTGCACAAGCTGCTGTTGCTTTGGATGCTTTGCAAGGTGAAAACTATATGTCCAACAATTTTCGTAACTTACTCTGAATATGTTAAATTGCATTTTAATTTCTTTCCAATTCTTTTAGCCATTCACTGTTTTGGCAAGTGCATGGCAATAATGGTAGTAGTTGGATCTGCACTTTATGGTTCTTATACGTATCTGATTTGTCTCTTTATTTGGAAATTGTCAATATTTTATCTCCTAATATTTTATCTCTAACTGTATTGAATTTCTTCACTTCTTTTCCTGTTATTTTAACATGAAGAAGTTTCAGAATCTGCCATTGACTGTTCTCCTCTGGAAAATGGATACTAGATGACTTATGAAGCTTGTATTTTCATTTATTAGTTGCTTTTGTAGTTTATCCTAAAATGTAAATCATAGGTGCACAAGTAGCTTCTATAAGCTGTTAGAAAATGACTGCTGACTAGCTGCAGGGGTGGAGAAGTGGCATTGTTTTTTCCTTTGCGAACTTTAATGGTTGGTATCTATGTCACTATTGCCGGGATCGTAGACAATCCTGCAGAACTGTGATGTACATTACACGTTCTGATTCATGGCGGGTTTCCAGTCTTGCTCATAAAAAGTCTAAAATTGAAAATAGTATAAAAGGACTTAGATTTTCTACACCTAATTTGTTAGGTTACCTAAAAGAACTATGATGAAAGAGAGGCTGTTTTGTTTTGTTTTGTTTTTTTCTTTTGAATGGTGTTTAGGAGACTATAAAACCATATCTTAACAACAGAAAAATATTTGTATAGTAAGAAAAGGTAAGCCATTGATTTTTCATGTATATCAAGCCATATTTGCCGTTCCGAATCAAACCACGTTTTGGATTAACCATCCAACTAAACCTGCTCCGTCTTTCTGCTTTACTGAGAAACCAGCGTACCATGACTCCATGACTGTATTGCATATCGCATCGTATCCCATTCCAGTTGACATTGGTTTGCATTGACTCAGTTGTAGGACTAGGATATATGACTTGTGCCTTTATTTGGTTTTTGTAGTAATATTTATTTCAGTCATAAGCATCCACTCTATCTGTCCCTCTTAGCTAACGTGCAAGTAATGCTATTCAATGTTCTAATGAATGTCATAATGTCGTGATGTAGGACAAATTAGGACAACTCTAATCTATCTTGCAAGTGATGAGCCCAAAATAAATTTAAAACCAAATTTAGAATTTTCTAGAAATTTTAGATTATTTTACATATTTTTCTAATTTATAAAAGAATTAATGAATTTTTAAATTAATTTTCGTAATTAAAAAAAATCCAAAAGTAGTACGCTCTAAAAAGAAGGTTCCGATAATTTTTTTATTTTGTATTTTTTAAAAAAAATTAAGAGAAAATTGAAGAAAATAGCCGATAATAGAGAAAGCAAATTTAAAAGAATAATAAGAGAGAAGTAGAGGAAAGGAGAAAAGAAGAAGAAGAGAAAGAGAAGATAGAACCTCTTAGAAAGAAGAATCTTACCGGCACACAGGACAGAGAAGGGGAAGGGAAGAAAATATCATGACCGCAGTTGAAATATGTCACGCCCCCGCCCCGAGTCCGCTACCGATTTGGTCCGGTTCGGGCGCGGTGAATGGACCGCCGAACGGACAGCAACTCCCCTGTCCGCCCAAGGCCTCAACGACGAGATCATGTACACAAGTTCCCAGGAAATGCACTTGTTTACATACATGATCATACAGCAATGACAAAGCACAAACAATGCATATCAACCAAGAGCAAGCAACACATGTTAGGTATACAAGTGCTAAAAGAGAGATACTTAACCATTAAACTCATTTAACTTTATACAATTAATTCATCTCATACAATCTTCCAAAACATAAGCACAATCACTCTCAAACCTCACCCTATACATCATCTGCTCTCAATACATAAGTACAGGGTAGGGCTAATGCAAAAGGTAGTAAGGCTAGCTATGTACATATACCGCTAGGGCGCTATGCCCTTGCCACAATCCTCGCGCTCACCGGGGACGCTCGAACTCGGACCTGCAACAAAGTGGGATGAGAACTACGAATAGTTTCCAGTGGGTTCGGCCGCCGACTCCGCCGATCTTCCTACTAGGTCTAAGCAGGCACAGATAGACATGCAAATAGATAGATATTTTGCTGAATTGAAATCATCTATAATAACAGGCGAGTATATAAAATGAACATCTAACTATGCCTCAATCTGAAATGATGCATGCATGTGTCATAGGGTAAAGCTAAGTACCAACTACTATGCCCAACAGCAATGTGACACATCAGGTTACCCAATCTCTTAGCGAACTCGAGAGTCGCTCGAAATCTCACATAAGTAAGTTCCATAGAGGAGGAGCTCAAGCTCAACTACCCCTGAAACCGCTTGCGGACAGATACGTTAGTCCAAGGGTAGATACGTTAACCCTCCTCGGGTGACAACTTTGGAGTGCACTACCTGTGTGGAGCTACCACACCAGACGCAGACAGGCAATGTGAGCTCGTTCCAATCTCACGAACTGTAAACATCCTACCAACTGGGATGATCTCATATCTCATCATAGAACCCAAGTGTCCTGGTACTCAATCTCATAGTGTTCCCTACACTAAGGTTTTCATATCAACTAGATGCCACTCGTTCTGTGTTCATTGTTAACTAGATGCCACTCGTTCTCAATACACTAGTTTGCAATATACTAGGTTCATATTCACATAGCACATTCATCACATACAGGGTTAACTATCTCATATTCAGCTCATGCATACTAGGTTCTCATTCACTATATCCGCGAAACCAAACTAGCCCTAGCATGCCACAATATGTAACAACTGCATATAACACCCTATAATGCTATATTACAATATGTAATTGATCAACGATAGAACTCAGACATAGAAAGCAGTTCGACTGCTTCGGGATGGCACTCCCCCACCTTTTGGTAGTGCCGCGTAGTTAGCAAACTCGACGTCACGGTCCTTTTGCGTCGCTTCAACTTCTCGGGGCAAAGCGAACCCTCAAGTATCAGTTTCGGCGATATCTTCGCGCTCGCTCGTCGGATCGACGAACCGTCTTCGCCTATGCGTTTAGAGACCTAGCAATTAGGTTTGCGACCCATTAAACGAGATCAAAACCCTAACTTTTCAAAAATCCCAAATCCGTGCCCTAGATTAGCAACGGTGAGGAAATCCGTGGCGCGAGCTTCCATTTCGAGCTCGAGCCATCTCCTTAACCTCAATAGGTTCCACTCGAACCATTTCTAAGCAACAAAACCCTAACCCAAGAAATCCACCATGGTAGGGTTGAGGGCTTACCTCAAAACCAAGCTCCAAGCTTGAGGGAGGGAGAGAAGAAGATGACCTCCTCCTTCTAATTAGTCTTCTCTTTCCTCTTTCTCTTCTTTTCCTTCCTCTCCTTCTTCTTCTCCTTCTTTTCTTTCTAGAGAGAGAGAGAGAGGGAAAGAGTGAGAGTGTGGGAGAGGGAAATGAGAGAGTGAGGGAGAGGAGTGGTCCCCCAAGCCCTTATATAGGCTATTTTGTAAATAAGCCCCTCAACTTTCCACCTATTAAATAGCCTTCACTGGCTTATTTCGTAGTGAGGGACCTATCCCAGGTCGGGGAGACCGGTCCCCGAGAGCTGCACATTCGGGCAGAGGGGATTTCGCGTTCGGGAACCTGTTCTTGCTTGAGAGACCAGTCCCCGGGAGACCGGTCCTTGTTCGAGAGACCGGTTCCCGAGAGTTGGATTTCCGAGACTTAGCCAAATTTTGGCTTCTCTCGCTGGGTTAACGTTCGGGGACCGGTCCTTACCTGCCAGAGACTGGTTGCCTCATGGGTCCCCGCCAGCCCAGCCTGATGGGACCGGTCCCTCCCTGCCAGGGACCGGTCCCCGAGAGCAAATTCTGCTCCAGTGCAGATTTTGCACTGTTGCTCTCGCGGACTCTTCCTTAATGCCCTTAATGCATTCTAATTATCTTCGGGTTTTTCGAAGCTTATACTCTCGACAATTAGTCGTTTCTAGACGAAATCTAATCCTCGAATTTCGAGAATTCACTTCCTTAGAAAACAAAAACCCAAATTTATTCCATGATGACTCATCTCCTAAATTACAATGCATAGGCTATATTTATAACCTTCAAAGCATAATCCTAATCTAATTCAAATTCTATTATTTTAGGGATCTTTCCTAATTCAAATATATCTATAAAAAAACCTAAACTATATCCCGAATTTTAATTTTTAGAGATTTATTCTGTATGATAAATCCTAAAAAATCTTTAAAACCGACTAAAACAAATTAACAACCAAAATAATTCTGAAAATTAGAAAAAATAATTAAAACCTAAACGACTCAATTAACCCTAATACAAAATTGACTCAAATAAATAAAAGATGACTCAGACCGAATCCTCTTTGAATCTGGTTCCGCATCATGTCGGGTTCAACGTGTCATTTTTGGGTTCTAACATCTTTAGAGCCAATGGGAACCTTCTTTTGAAATGTTTTCACACAATTGAGGTCAAGAAATATGTACTTTTACTAAGCAAATAGATTTTCTTATATAAACCATAGTTCTTTCTATTTCCTTTTAGCATTTCTTTTAATAAGACTATCCATGTTTCCTGTATGTTCTACCTCTGATCCATGGATATGGATGCGGGTACGGACATGATGTGATACAAATATGGTGCGTGAACATATATGCGTGTAATCTGGAAATCTACTTGTATGTGTTATTTCTGTCGGTCAAGAAATTACTTTTGCAACTTATGATACCTTTCAATCTTCAATTTTTCTCTAAGAAAATCAGTAGACATTTATTACAAAATTCAGATTATTTTCACAAACTTTCATCATTGGTGAATGTTTTAAATTGTGGGGCACGAGCTTTTGTGGAATATCGTAAAAGTATTCTAGGCATATGAACATTAATAAATCACATTTGTAAGTTATATATTAAATAATAATCTGACAACTATCTTATACTATCTGATGACGTTATCTGCTACAAGACACGGTAAGTGCATGGAAAAATCATCATGTTTTCTCAATTACTTTCAGGTGCTAGTAGATTATTTTTTTCTTGTACGCGTAGCTATTGTCTATACGTTATCTTGGTGTTTCTTGGCAGACCTTTTTGACCAGTTATATCACTATTATAAGAGTCCCTGAACATTAGTTATGGGGTTTCCCTGAAGATCTGCCAGAGCAAGAAGATTGACCAATTAATACATGTTAGGTTCTAACTTACAAAGAGCTACTGTTTATATGAGAATTGGGCCTGTATAACGCCTTCCTGTCTTACCTCTTCTGCCTTGTTTGGCATCCTGATGTAAGCCGATTACTTAATATGCGTAACGTTGTAAGTAACTGTGTCATCCTTGAAGGTACGCTGCTCCTCGCACGAAGCAGTCTCATTCGACGCGTAAATAGTCACGGTTCATTTTGCAGGTTATAAGTTTGACGAGCATGATCGTGAATCAGCCAATCTGAGGCTGCAGTTTGCTCGCCATCCTGGACCGAGGTCATCTGGTGGGCCCCGTGGTAGGCGTTAAATGGTCCGATTCCATTTACAGGTGATTTGCGAAGTCTGTGCGTTTTACATGTCTGTCAAATCTACTTGAGGATAGAGGCATCATGTTGTAGTTGTAAAGTGCACTAAATCATCATTGACGAACGCTTTCTTGTAGGCTCGGTCGTTTCATGTGGCCAAAAGTTTGCGGGGATGTAGCCGATTATCCGACTGGGAATTCGATCCGCTAGATTACTATCATCGTAGGCATAATCATATATTTGGACTCTATAGTTAGTCCAGAATGCTGTATCCGCTATTTCTTGACATAATTTCGTACTGTATTAACTAATTAACAGTGAGTGTTGGATGATGTAGACATCGTGGCTTTCAGTTGATCGCGTTTTAAGTGTGCGAAAAATGTATGTGTGACATTAGCTTTCTAGGTGGCGATTTAATACCAAATGTGATACCTAAATTTAAGGTGCTCTTTCTTGCGATCTATGTTTGTGCAGCTGGTTGGATTTCTGGTCTTCAAGTAGCCAGATGCACCAGTTAATTTTGTGATTGTAGCTAGTTGTTAACTCCCGGTAATTTAATCTATAATAGAGGATATCCTTAAGTTTTCAACCTCTTTTTTTTAAGAGTAGAACTTGTAACCATAATTATAAGGGCAATTATTGCAGCCTTTTTGAATAACTACGTACTTAAACTGCCTTTCTTTGTGGTAGTCTTTGAGAAATATCTTATCCAGCTTTAATCTATAGAAAAGTAGATGGTCATCTGTTGTATACTTGTATAGAGCTTACAAGGCATGTAAGGTTACACTAATAAGGCAAGTTGTAAAGGTCATTTAAATGGGTACAGCACTCAATAGTTTTATATGCAATTTACTTTGGCTTTTACTCAATCCTATCATTTTTTGGGTTGATTGCAAATCTAATCCTTTGGAGACCCTGATCCGAGTTTCATCCGTTGGCTTTCAAATATACAGTTTTAACTTATACAGTCTTGACCATGGTTTTTAAATTTTAGAGTTCAAATTCTAGCCATTTTAAATTGGCCACGACTTTTAATTTTGCTATCAGACTTTTGATTTGCACAAAGCATATTCTAGCAACAGTACTGATGTGGTGTCTTTTGGGACTGCAGACTGGCGACAGAAGTTATCGCAAGTAGCACTGTGTTAACGTCAGAAATTAAATTGCTGAAACTGTAAGTAGGAGAACGGAATTGAATTATCGTCAAATTTCCGGCAGTAAAAATATAATTAATTCCTTTACCTAAAGCAACCAAACTCTCATTTATTAGTCAACAATGATGGACTTTCATTTAGAAGGCTTGTTGAAGTTGTTATGAAAACACTTGAGCAATCTGCTTTTCTATTGGCTTCAGTCAATGCTGTAGACCATATTTGTACAATTCCATTTAGATTTGTCCGTCAGTGCTGAGAGGTCTTACTCAGGTAGGTTAAATCATATTCGAATCAAATCATTTCAGGTTCGGGGCAGGTTTGAATTATTTCGAGTTTGGAGCACTCGTTTATGTTTTGTCTAGTTTTGATCTGTTTGGACTTGGGTTACATTGACATGAACACAGGACATGGACACTGCAAGGCTTGGCCACCCCTAAAAACTAGGACATGAACATGGGAAGGACCGAAGGACACCACTAATCAAATATAGTAATTTATATTCATGATGTATAAAACATCAAATTCGCCAAAATATGGCTAGAGTTTTTTTTTTTTTTTTTTTTTTTTTTTTTTTTTTTTTGGGGGGAGGGGACGAATGGAGGTCTACCTTAAGGACACGAGTAGCAGCAGATAAAGGAGGAAGACAGTTTTTTTTTCTTTTTTCTTTTTTTTCTGAGTTTAGGTGCTATTGATTGTCCTAGGTTGCTTTGGGGTTTGAATTATCTGGTTCAGGTCATTTCACGTTCCGGCCTCCTTCCTTTTAGGCTGTATCAGGTTTCACGTTGTTTCGGTTTCACGTTTTAATATCAATTAGGTCCTTCGGGGTTCTCTCACTGAAGGTTGCTTTAGGTCCAGATCATTGTCTTTTCGTGTCAATCTGGCTTGGGTTGAGTAAGGTTTTATGCTTGTTGGGTTAGGTATTTTGTTTCTGGTTAACATATGCTGCTTCTAGTGGTGTGGATGGTAGCAGTTTTGGAAGATAAACTTAAGGAATTAATTGGTTCAACACAAGTATGAACCAAAAACTAAATTGTTTAGGGCAGAAAGGCTGACCAGAAATTGCATAATTCTGTCCATCTGGGTTCAGTCTGTGGGTGCGCCATGTCCACCCAATTAAGATATAACCGTGTATCTCTTCTTTTTTTTTTAAAAAAAAATGAAAACGTATATTCTATGTATTATTAATATAAGAACTCAAATGCTTAACAGTAATTGATTGGTTAGCTTCAATTGAAGATTTGTTTTTGTACATAGTACTGAGACCAAATCATATTAATTTTGTGTATCAAATCTGAAACTAAACTATTCTTGGAAAACCTGCCGGTTTAGTTTACTTATTGTAGGTAGGCAGTTTCCTTGCATACCGCTCTGGTATCATCTAACAGCAACAACTACTAAGCCTTTAATTCAACGAGTTGTAACAGGTTATATGGATTTTTTTCTTTCCATTGTTTCTACTTTTTTGAAGGTTATTTGTTATGTATTTGAAGGTTATTTGTTACGTATGTATTACTTTTCTCAGCATCCATTTTGATAGTTTTCTTTCGAAAAGTTCTATGCCGACTGCCTAGCTATCTGTTTCATCCTTGCTTCTTTATTCAGGCTTTTAGACGATGGACATAGTTACATCCTTGTAATGTATGGAAATGTTTTTCTTTACACACAAAAAGGTAACTGCCCCTGCAGCTATTTGGTAAACAATTGAATGTTTTCAAATAGTAGTTGCATAAACATATATTTATTGGTCGAAAAGAATTGAAATTTAATTCATGGCCATCTTATGATCGTAGATGAATAAACAAATTGAATATACACAATGATACTGTGATATCCTTCTTTTCTATTTTGTATAAACCAAATTCTGCTCGTGCTAACTCTTAATATAAAAATGTGCTAAACATTCTGCATGTATGGATGCTTGAAAGAAGCATTGAAATAGATATCTAGTTGATTAGTAATCTGATCTGAACATGAGTAGTCTATTGATGTTATTTTTATGGCCGATGGATTACTACATGGTTAATCATTGATCTCATATTTCAAATCATATCTTTTCTTGTTGACAGTAAGATTTCTCAGAGTAATGAAGAGCTCTAATCTCTTGGTTTCTATGGCTAGTCATTCTTCACTGTTTACTCTATGTAAATTCATGTAAGGTGAAGATGAGATATGATTGTTTTACTATGCTTTTGAAATGGTGTTCAGCACTTGCTGGTTTAATTTGATTCTGAGGTTCCTAGGATAAACTGTTTTGTAGTTTTAGTTTCTCACCTCTAGGTATTAATCTAACCTATTTGGTGATATTGGCCTCTTTGGTTTTGTTGGATTGTTTTTCAAGCCTGAGAAATATCTTGTGATTTGTGTAAAGTCCATGTTACTTCTCTTATTGTAAAGCAAATGGTTCTACATATGTGGCTTTTTTTGTTAAATTTTATAGCACTGTATGCTTGTTTAGTCATACAAATTATGGATTCGAGAGGATATAAAAGTATTCTATTTGTATAACTGTGGCCAAGTGCAGATCCAGTTCCTTATTATTATTATTATTATTATTATTATTATTATTATAAATTTAATTTGCTTCACAATAACCTAATCCCCCCTACATTCAGATTGTTTCTTGGCATTCAATTACTTGTTTAGTCTGCTGTAGTATTTTTGGATTTCTCGTGTTGTGGTCTTTAGCTCCATTAACTTTTGAATGAGCAGATCTAACTACATCATTTATAGTTTGAGCTGCTGGGTTCACTCATCCTTGGCATTTTTATGTGATGATTTAGGCTAGTGTCAGCTGGTAATTTGATTCGGTATTGTCATTGTTGATTTTGAAAACCAAAATTAATCCTCCATTGACATGACCTGTTTCCATTTGTTCTCCCTGCTTGTCATACCCTGCATCAACAGCAGACTCGTAGAACTGACGCGTATCGCTTGTCAGGCCCGTCGAGAGCTTCCAAAAAAAAAAAAAAAAAAAAACAGCTGTTTGAAGCTCAACTTGCTTGTCACTAAAATCTCTCCAATAGCTTACCACTGTCGATCATTTTATTCCCTCTTTTGGCGATCATGGGCCTCAGAATTTTTTGAGTGATTTGTTTTGGAGTTGCAGTTTCTCTGTCCTCGGTGATTCCCTGCGCAGCCGTGTTGTTACTAGGGGTGGCAATCCAGCTCGCTGTTTGCGAGCCAGCTCGTGTTCGGCTCGTTTACACCCCTAGTTGTTACTGCCACTGTGCTTGCAATTGGTGGTTGCTTCATTGTTTTCAGATACGGATTGCTAATTTCTGCTTATCTGTTTAGCTGTTTACTTCGACCCATTAATTGGTACTTAATCTTTCAGTAGTATTTGGTCCCAGCATATAGGTGTGCAAATTTGCAGGCAATATGTTTCAGATCTAGCTGTTCTATATATTTTTACTTTGGGGGCACATTTAGCTATTGCCATAAAGGAGTTGGAGTGAAAGTATATAGAAATATGCTTCTTCATTTGGTAGTATTGTGAAAAATATATCATAAATAATTTATTGCGAAATTCATCAGGCCATTTTATAGATGGAGGAAGAGAGGGTATTCTCTCCTCATATTATCTTACTGCATATTAATACATTCGAATGTCATATACTCAATAAATTAAATCCTAATTTTTGAATTGTTTATAATTAATTTTTAAGGAGTATCACGTATAATATTTGTAAATTGCATTCAATGCACTATGACTGGGCAATAAAAATATTGGGTGCATCCGGTGCAGTGTAGATCATGAACCTATTCTATTTTGATTTGATCTATCCAGGAAGTATTCTCTCAATGTGACATGTTTTTTCCTTATATTTTTTTTTTCTCTCACGGTGTATGTGCTCTCTTACTTTAATTTTTATTTAATTTAATATTTATATATTTTCTCTCTCCTCTCCCTCTCTTACGGACTCTCTCCCTCTCTCTCTCTTTCACAGTTTAATTTTTAATTTAATACTCTTATTTCTGTCTTTCTCAAAGGAAAAGACACGTCTTATTTTTTAAAAAAATTAAATTTGAATTTAATAATTATATAATTTTTAAAATGCTTACTTTTTACTTTTTTATATTATGAGTAAATATATTATATTTAAAGTTTGATGTGCTCACTCTTCTGCCTTTAATTTTTATTTAATATTCTCTTTTCTTCTCTTTCCAAATAAGATATATATATAATATATATTACTATATATATATATACTATATATATATACTATAACTATATATTATATATATATTAGTACTTATATTTGATTTTATTAAGTGATTTTACATAACCTATAATATAATAATTATAAATTTAAAATTTACACCCGCTACATATCTACCTACCATTCCAAATGAACGCTTAGTCTTGTTTCGCGTGCAATCTACCTACAATGCGTGCTATCACCAACAACATTTCAAGCAATTCTTAATGGCTAATAGTGCAATTTACCGAAGCATAAATCATAAACAAAGCATAAATCATAAATTATTTTGGTCAATTCTTGGAAACAATACCTGTCACGCCCCGAACTACCGCTACCCATTTGGGTCCGGTTTGGGCACGTCGGACAGACGCCGGATGGACAGCACCTTTCCTGTCTGCCCCAGGCTAAAGCGACGAGATCATATACAACAAATCTTCAGAAAATCATCTTGAATACATACACGATCATACAACAATAGCAAGAGCACAACCAGTACTGAACATTACAAGAGCAAGTGTCACGAGTAATAAACATACAAGTGAAACAAAAGAGAGAGAAAGATACTAAGCTATTACATCCATTCAACGTAGAACATTTGATTAACTTTACATCCATCCAAAACATAAACTTTGAGTTTACAATCTTCCAAAATACCTCACAACCTATACATCATCTACTCTCAAAGCATAAAAGGTGACTCTAATGCAGAAATAGGAAAGTAGACTAATGCAACTAGGGCGCTAAGCCCTTACCGCGATCATCTGCTGGTCCGCTCTCGTGTGTACCTGTACCCCAAAATTACACGGGGTGAGAACTATATAAATATAGTTTCCAGTGGGTTCGGCCGCCGACTCCGCCGATCTTCCCACTAGGTCTAAGCTGGCACAGATAGATAGATAAAAAGGTAGATAGAAATAAACTGCTACTATATCTACTATGCCATCAAATTCAAAGAATGCATGGAACATCATCTAGCAATAACCAATTATCATGCTAGTATGCTTCAACAGTGTAATGAATACAACTACAACATAGTTATGCAGTCTACTATGTCTAATCATGGTATGAATGTAATCCACTTATGCTATTCATGTTACTACCCAATCGACTAGGCCAACTTGCCTAAGATCTCAAATCCAGTAGGTGAAGAGCTACCCCGCTCTTTTCTCGCCTAACTCATATCTCAAAGGTCCTAGGCAAAGAGCTACCCCGCTCCTGGCCCGACTCACATCTCGAAGGTCCGACTCAATCTCGAAGGTCCTAGGCAAAGAGCTACCCCGCTCCTCGCCCGACTCAATCTCGCTCTACTAGGTGCAAGGCTGTCCCGCTCAAATCTCATAGGTAAAGGAATAGTATGTTCACTCACGGTATGAAGGCAAATCCACCAGGCTAACTACCAAGCGACTATACACAATAACAATGTAACTCATCAGATTACCCAATCTCTCGGCGAACTCGAGGCTCTCTCACAATCTCACGCGTGTAAGTCTCATAGAGGAGGAGTCCTACTGCTCAACTACCCCCGAGACCGCATACGGACAGATACTTTAGTCCAAGGGCAAATATCTTAGCCCTCATCGGATGACAACTCCGGAGTGCACTACCTGTGTGGAGTTACCACACCAGGCGCAGACAAGCTATGTGAGTTCGATCCAAATCCTCATAAACTGGGAACATCCTATCAACTAAGGATAGTATCATCAACTAGGAACACCCTATCATCTAGGGTTAACAATATCACACTTTAGGTTCTCTACCCAAATCGCAACTGGGGAATTCACCTATCCCTATGTTCGATGCCGTAGTGTCAACTAAACTCAATTCTCATGTGCCACTCGTCATGGGTTAACATTAACTAGATGCCACTCGTCATATTTTAATGTTCTCGATACACTACTTGCACATATTCACTAGGTGATCACTCAACTAGAGTTTAATCCACATGAATCATGCCATTATAGGGTTTCACAACACTATGTCCCAATCTCATGCATACTAGGTACAAGTATTAAACAATCAACACTACACTATCACTAGCATGCCATGACATATAACAATTGCCATCTAGCACCCTATAATGCAATATCCTAATATGCAACTTGATCAACGTTAACTAGAGTTTCTAGTACAATAACCAATCCAATACTAAGTTCAAGTTATATGTGTTTCTATCACACTAAGTCCAATGCCACTAGTAAACTATGTCTTTAGATACAATACTAGGTTCCTCTTTCATTTAACACCACTAATGTCATCTCCTAATCCTTATGTCCATTACATCAAGTATCTATATCATAAAACTATATTAATTATAGACATCATACAAGGAGAAGGAATGCATGTATCATCACCCTATAATGCATAACAATATACAATATGCTATATGCAAATCGATAAAGCACTAAGACATAGGAAGAAGCTCGGTTGCTTCGAGATGAACACCCCCCACCTTTTATCGCGTTCCGATTGCTCGTCGTCACTCGCAATCGGCCTCCCGCGGCGCACGCCGCTCGGCTCGACCCAATTCACGCGCGACCACCGAACGATCTCCGATCTGCGATCCAGAAATTATAGGTCTTCGGTTTCGACACTCGGAATCCGATCCCACAATTTATGGACGCCGCCTCGGCCCTCCAAGCGGAAACGAATGCCGGAAGGTTCGTTTCTTCAATATCTTCACGTAGACTCGACGAATGCTCAAACCAAGTGTACAAACGCGTTCGGAGACCTAGCAATTAGGTTTACAGAGGGTTAATAGAGATCAAACCCAACTATTTACAAAAACCCCATTTTTGAAGCCCTAGATGCCATTGATGCTAAATACTCCAAATCAATTCAAGATTTAGGTACTAGTTATCTTATTAGCATCCTAGAATTCCAAAAATACCATTTCTAGAGATCAAAACCCATGATCTACCAAGAAATCCATTTCAAGCCCTAGGTTTACAACTAGGCAAGAATCCACCATTTGAGCTTTGGATTCAAGCATAATCCATCTAATTAGCACTTAGGAAAGCTACTAAATCCATTCTTAGAGTTTAAAACCGAATCTACAGAAATATGCTATTAAAGCTCTTAAAGCTTACCTTCAAAGCTTGCTCTCCAATGGCCAAAAGAGGAAGAAGAAGAAGTAGAACTCCTTCTTCAAGCCTTCTCCTCCACCTTCTCCTTCCTTGCTCCACTTCTTAGAGAGAGAAAGAGAGAGTTTTAGAGAGAGAGAGGGCTACGGTTGAGGGGAAATGAGAAAGGAAGAGAGCCATCTCCTCTCTTTGTCTCCAACTCATGTAACAAGTGCAATAAGCCCCCACAACTCTTAGCCTCTCAAACAGTCCAAAATGGGCATTTTCGCGTTCGGGGACCGGTCCCTCACTGCCAGGGACCGGTCCCAGAGGGACCTCCAGCCCAGACTTAGTCAAATTTCAGCTTCATCCGTTTTCGCTCCGTTTTCACTCGTTTGACCTCCGATTCATTTCAAATCGAACCGAGACTCTTCAAACATATTTTCGAGCGTATTTTCATCATCTTTTCATCTACGCTAATGCCGATTTTAGCTCACGGCCCAATATAGCCTTTCGGATTTCGTTTCCACTCCTACGCGCGCCGAAACGCCTGAAGGCTTCCGAACTTCACCAAACTTTGCCGGGACGATTCAAATGGCTTTCCAATCAAATGCACACCGTAACTTCATAATTTTAGAAGTCCAGTACCTTACAATACCATTTCTTTATCTATAATTATATCCCTCTAATAATTAGTATACACGATTTTTAAGCTTAACTTGTGAAATTACAAACAGAGTATCAAATCTCTGACCTTGAAAAAAAAACCTACGACCGCTCAATAATTGCTTTTGGTCTCAATAATTGCTTGTGGTCGTAGTATTTCATGCACTTTCTCTCTTCACCAAAGTTTGTCCCCTACATATTCTTATGCCATTTCCTCTGATGTAAAATGCAAACCCAATTAACTTTCCTCCTGAGTTTATTTTCTGCGGTAGTGGGGACAGAGAAATATTCCTTCTAAAATTTATTCTCCAAATTGTAGTGCACATCCTCAGGAACTATTGAAAAAAAAAAAAAAAAAAAAAAAAAAACTTTGACAATTTCTCACTTTAATGCCCTGTTGTTTAAAGTTTATCAATTTAGTACCCTTTGATTTCATTTTCCTTTAGTTAAATTATATACAAAAAACTTCAGATACCCCACATAGATTCATGGAATATTCACTTTAATATTTTTTAGTTTTAACTTTGTCAATGATTTAACGAAAAAAAAATCTGACGACAAGAAAAAAAAATGAAACCACGTGATACTAAAATGAGAAAGTGCGCAACCACAGGGTGGTATTTGAAGTTTACCCAAAAAAAGGGGTAATTGAACTACCCTATTTTCAGTTTTTCACAACAATAGTAGTTCACAGGGTAAGTTTGGTAACACTTTTTTTCCCTTAAATCCTTTTGTGGCAAAAATAATTTGGGAACTACTATTCTAACCATCGTTGTAAATTGTGGATCTCGAGATTTTTTAAGAAGTATAAATCAAATTTCTAATTTTCAATCATATAAATAATTTTTGTATTACTGGATAAATTATTATTGAATATTTTACTGCGACATGCCGCTTCGCATTTTCGTAAACAGAAGAATTATCCTGCATGGGGCCAATATGGATAAGTGTGAGAGATGGTCACACTATTTATAAGCATCATATCATATGATTGCATCTATCTTTGTCAATGAACCAAGTGAATTACCATGAATTTGTGACTAAGATATCATTATTTTTGTTTATGTTGACCCTTGGAAATATTTGGCACAGTTTCATCTGAACAAGATAACAAAGGGTAATTATGACAATTATATAATTGTACCTGGAAAATTTATCCATGCTAATGTGATATTTCATTAATGAAAAATGATACAGCATAAAAATATTTAAGAGAGAGAGATTCGGATACGATACGTGAATTTTTATACCACTAAAAGTATATTCGTTTAGAGAGAAAAATAGCATGTTATCTGTTTTATTTATTTTTTAAAAGTATAAATTTAGTTAAAACTGTAGAGCAAACAAATTTCGAACTTAAGATTTCGGATACCAATCGTCAAATTCTTTGCTAATTGTGCTGGAAACGGTTGGTTTCTGTGGAAAAAAGGTAAAATCAAATTCATTAGATATGGTTAAGTTTCATTAGTAAATAATACTTGGAATCATAAGTTTATTGGCCAACACAAAAAATCACTCTTTAGTAACATCACGAATTACCAAACATAAGCAAGATAATTAGGTAGAGGTAACTCTTTGTAGTTTGAATCAAGATGGAGTACCTTTAGAAACAAAAGATACTTTTACTGTTATCTTATTTTTGATGGTATAACACTCGAATCAATGGTATACATTGTGGCACATTCAAACTTTTACATTTCTAACTTTGGCAAGTTGAATTGACTTGCTGCTGTCGAAGGGGCCCCATGCTATAAAAGCCGTCCCTCCGCTGGTCGAGTTGGTGAATATACATAACTTAGGGGCAAGTTTAAATTGGACTACACTTGGACTACACTTTTCATTTTTTTCGATTTTAGTTATTTTAATTAATTAAATTAGAGATTATATATATTTTTTGGAGAGAGATAGGTAGGCGGTAGCACGCTACCCGCTTCGTTTATTTTATTTAGAAATAAATTTAGCTGAAAATATGAATCAACTAGGATTCGAACTCGGGTCTCAGGTACCAACCATTAAGTCTTTTGCCACTTGCTCTAGGGACGGTTGGTACCACATATGCTTTTTTAATGTTGTTAATATCAATACTATATGGCCAATTTGCATAAAAAATTCACTAGTTTTGGGCTTTTACAAAAGTCGGTCACCTTTTTCGCTTTTGCAGATTCGGTCCTATTTTTCAGCAAATTGACCAAAATACCCTTATATCTTTTTCTCTCTCCTATTTTTTTCTCTCTCGTTCTTTTTTTCTTTCTCTCCGACCCTCCTCCACCGCCTCCGACGACGACGCCTATCTCACCCTCTCTCGCCCTTCTCACCCTTTCCCTCTCTCTCCTCCTTCGTCTCCTCCGCCGCCTCCAACGACGACGTCTCTCCGCCGACATTGGCGCCGCGGAGGTCGCTGCGGTGCCGCAGCCTTGGAGCGGAGGGTCTTTAGTGGCGTCGTCGCCGGCGCCGTGGCCGTTGGTGGAGAGGCGTAACAAAAAAAAATTATAGAAGAGAAAAAAGAAAAAAATAAAGATAAAAAATTATATAAGAAGAAATAAGATGATGAAATTGTATTCTTAAAATAAGATTACACCGTTTTAAAATAAATTTGTACTGTTTTAATAAAAATTGCACTAGTTGATATATAAATTTTGCACCATTTCTTTTTTACCCGTGATTTTTTTTTCTGTAAATTACTTTTCATGTAAATTTTTATGTTCTATTTTTTAGTGTTTTATGATTATCTATTTTATAATTATTATTTTTTATTTCTATTTATACGTTCGTTGTAACAGTTTCTAAGTACTTTTTGGTTGGTGGTGGGACTTCTTATAAAATGAACCCAATAATTTATGTTGATGTCCAAACAGGTTTGTTTGTGTTTGGCTTGTACTCTAGTCATCTTACAGTCACTAAAATATAAAAGCTCCTAAAATATAAATAAATAAATAAATAAATAAAAAAGAAAAAAATGCTAAGAAAATTGATAAGAAATAAGAAATAAAGCCCTACAAAGCCCTCACTCCTCTTCCTCTTTGAGACAACTGAGCCCTTACTCTTCTATTATATCTCCAGGAAAAAATATTCCAAGGCCTTGCTTTATGAAATAAAAAAAAAGGTAAAGAAAAGTAATTATTATAAAATTCCCCTCTTTTTAAATTACCCACTTATTGTTTTATTTTATTTTATTTTTTTCCCCATTAATGGTGGTGTTTAAGCAAGGAATCAGAGATATTCCCAGCACTAGTACTTCATCCTCCTCTTTGGCTCAATGATCATCCTTTCCATCCAAATATTGAGCCAAAAAAATGTGTTGGGGATTGTTCAAAATTTGATTTTGATTCCAAATTTGCCCTAAATTTGGGTCTTTCCATTTAAACATTGACAAGTTTGAAATCAAAATCAAATTTTTCCTGAATTCGTGTCTTTGATTATCCTATCCTACCAAACCCCTCGGTCGCTTTCACCCTCAGGTTTTCTTTTTTCTCATTATTTTCTTGCTTGTTTACCCAATCTTTGCTTCTCCAATTATTTTATTATTTTTTTCATGGCCTAATTCTTCTTCATTTCAATCATTTCTAACCTCTATTTTGAGACAAGTTTTTGTTACCAGGATCAAAGGTTGTGTGTAGGAGGAGGGGGAGGCAAAAGAAGTGCCTTTTACTTTTTTCATTATTTGTAATGGACTTTTAATCTATTCCTTTCTATTTTGAGTTTCTTTAGTAGGGTTTTTTTTTTTTTTTGGTTTGATCTTAAGGGTTTGTGGTTTTGTGATTTGGGGGTTTTTGCTTTGATCTTTTATTTGTAATATGGTGGGTTTCTTTATTAATTTTGTGTGTGTGTGTGTGTGTTTTTTTTTTTTTTTTTTNTGTGTGTCTGTTTTTTTTTTTTTGTTTTTGCTAATTAGGGCAAGTAAGGATTAGGAATTTTCGGCGAGTTGATGGCTGAAGTCGTCGGGCCTCGTATTTACAGCTGCTACAACTGCAGAAACCATGTCTGTCTTCACGACGATATCATATCCAAAGCATTTCAGGTGAAGCACTTTGTAGAGCTTTCCCAATTTTGGGTACTAATATTGTAGTTGTTCTGTTTTCAGTTTAAGTTTATCTGCAATTTTTATTTCTCGAGTAATATCAAGAGGAAACTGGAAGCTGAATTTATCAATCCTGTCGATGAAACTTTATTTTTGTAAAAATTCCGTTGTATATATGAACTTGGGTTTGTACTTTGTATGGCCTTGTTTGGCCTTGCTGGAGTATCAGCAAAACTGTTGTTTGAGTAGAGCTATTCGAGGAAGCACTAATAGCCCTGTCATCTAAAATCTCTTATGTTTTTCCCAAGTAGAGTAGATTTGAAAGCTACTAGAGAAGCTATCCTGTAGCCGGGCCAAACAAGAACAAAAGGCGAACCTATTCTGATGAAGTAGATTCAATTGGTTGTTAGCAAAGGACATCTTGGGTGCATCGTAGTGCTTGCTCCTTGTCTTGATGAATAACACTCTCTCAATAATAGCACCTTTTTTTTTTTTTTTTTGATTTGGCGTAGGGGAGACATGGTCGTGCCTTTCTATTTTCACATGCGATGAACATAGTTGTCGGCCCAAAGGAAGATAGGCAGCTCATGACGGGACTGCACACCGTCGCCGATATATATTGCGGCGATTGCCGCGAGGTGTTGGGATGGAAGTATGAAAGGGCTTACGAGGAGACCCAGAAGTACAAGGAAGGGAAGTTCATATTTGAGAAGTCGAAGATCACGAAGGAGAACTGGTAGCCAAGACAAGTGTTGAAAATTCAATTCAGATGAATATGACTTGGTGTGATGAAAACTTCTGTGTGTTCTGAATCCATCTGTTGTGTTCTGAATCCATCTGTTCCTGTAGATAGCAGCTTAACTGTAAGTTCTGGTCTCGACCTGTTGCACGTTCTTGCTTTCGTGTTATTTGTAAAGGTGTACTGGTGACTGATGATTTCTTTGTGAATAAGATACATCTTGTGGATATTGTTCAATTGTCTATAATTGGGTATGCGTAAATAGTACTGCTTGATTCTATGATCGTGATATTTGGAGCAAATATCCAAACTTTATGTTTTTTTTGCAAGCTTGTGTTTAGCTGTGTAGGCAGGAACTACCAGAAAATTCAACCCTTGATTATGAGAACAAAGAGTTGGTTCTTTCTCGCAGCTTGTGTTTTTATGAACCCATAGGCAAATTCGGAAACAGATAATCCTGTACCAGAGACTCAAAAGATAACATTTTTGTAGGATTACAGTTTTGACCCTCAAAATTAGCTTCTTTGTTCCTTGAGTCATTGACTTTTATGATTCTTTTTCCTCTTGGTTTTTCTTCCACCCAAAAGAAAAAGCTCAACTAGAATCTTCCTTTATTTGTAACAATTAGTTTGTTGGATTTGGGGCCTCTTGAGAATATCTATTGCCTCAGCTTTTTGCAACTTTGAATTTTTTATTATTTGCAGTGCGTACTATTGTCTCCTGTTCTTCTTCTTTCTCCTCTTTTCTTCTTTAAATAAAAGTTTTGACTGATTGCCTGTTTCTTAAAAAAGTGATACCGGCTACGCCTAATTTGTACTACCGGTGACATCTCCCTTGGAGTGAAATTTAGAAATGACTATTTTCTTACAAAGATTGAAATTTTGTACACATGACGCATTCTTAGCATACGCATGTTACATTCTTTGTATTTTAGTTAGCTTTGTTAATTTTTTTTAACTCTGTCAAAATTTTGTAATGGTATTTCTATTCTGTGAAAGTTTATGTTTCTTCTGAACATTTTATGGTGTTGCACTTCGATTCCTCTAATTCATCTGGCGTGTTTTTTGTTCTTATGATTTTGTTAAAACTACGTACTTCAACATGCTAGTATATTGTCCTTTAAATGACTTGGAGTGCATTTTGACGACTCTTTGATCTTTGATACTGTATTCTTTGGCCAAGATCTTTAATAAATATCTTGTGTATATATAAATAGAATTAATTGTTATATTGCATAACCAAACATAGCTCTCTGCATCATAAGCTTGTTTCTTAAAATCCTCCCAACAAATTCAACTAGCTTTAAATTGGAGCGTCTTCTGTTTTTGGCCCTGAAAGATCTTTCGAGGTTCCTGCCACAACAAAAAGTTCAGACTCTTTTCAGAAGCTTCTGTAGTTAGTAGGTTCAATTTTTAGATGGTTGACTTCACTTCAATATCAAAATGCATAGCAAGATTTCCCAAAAAGGAAAAAGAAAATCTTACTCTTCAACCTACGAGTATAAAATAATGAATTCAGTGCTTTTGAGGTCCATAATGGTAGAGCATTTTCTTTCGAATAGCTCAAGAATTGAAAGAACCTTTTTGAATTTTGTCTACATCTACTTCTGTGTAGAGTATATAATCCGACACTTCAGAGGCAAAGTAAGTAAATGAGTTAAAATATTGCTTCACCCTTGGTATCTCTGCTATATACTTTCTGAAATTTTGACTTGATGATCTCCCCTCCCCTTACCTTTTAACTACTATCTGCTTTTAGACTGTTGCCGCCATGATAGTGTAAAGATTATTCAAATATGTGTTATGCAGGTAATAGCTAGAATTATATTGGTTTGTATAGCTGCTTCTGGTCTTGAGACTCATTGAGAGTCATTATAAAGGTATATATTCTTCATTGTTGTCTGTCTAACATGAGCTGTCAGCAGTGGCCAGTGACGTCGAGCTTCGATTAGCTTCTTAAGAGACATTGCTGGCGAGTGCCAATTGGGCATTCAACATTTTTCTCATTTTTCATCGTTGAAACTGGCCATTTATGTTGAACTGATTTGAGTTGATGAAATCATGATAACCATTTAAACTACGAGGCCAACAATGGAATTATGAATATTTAAAATTCTGACGTATTCTGGTTGGACGCAAACTTCTTTATCTTAACTAGGTGCATGAGGTTGAAACATATAAGGGAGGACCTTCTTATTAGTTGTCCTACTGTTCTAAGTCGTGTTCTTAGGTGCTGTTTGTGTAGCCAATTGCCAAAAAAAGAACACCTGTATCTGCTGGCTGCAGTATTAAGATTAAGACTGATTCTCAATGATCTTAAACTTGCTTCCTACCTATGAACAAGTAAGAGCGGATAAAATGAGACGAGTATCTGATGGGGAGAGTCAAAATTAAAGGGAGTAGAAACACTACATAACTCAATTATTTCGTTTGATGTGCGAATTTAGTTAAAATTTCAATAACAAATGGCATGAGAAGTATGGAACTGTAATATGAATGTGCTTCATGAATCTTTAGCTATAGTTGAGTTCTTTGTTATGGTTCTTCAGTAAAATTGCTGGTCTTCAGTTTTGGCATTTTTCGAGTTGATGTCTTGTTATCCCTTCTCAGTTTATTTATATCAAGGAGACACCTAAACAATTTGATCTTCAAAGATTTACCAACTGTTGGATATAATTATTTCTGCTCTTCTGTGCAAGAACATAAGAGTGATCTAATGTAGGGTGATTGCGGAAGTGCCAAAGAAAAAGAGCAGGACAAAATTTGGGTTTACGATCTTTTTACAAGTAAAAGAAGACTTGGATAACACTTCAAATTGGTAGAATGTTGTTAGATAGAGCTGAATGGTGAAGCATAATATATGTTGGAGACAAATAAGACTTCTAGTTTCTGTTATTATTTCTGCTTTTATTGTTGAGGGAATAATGCAAAGTTCTTAAATCCCAAGTTTATTTCGGTTGCGATGCTAGAGACAGACTCTCCGACCTCTGATTAATGGATGGTTTGATTGTTGTTGTGAAGTGTTTTGTGAATTTTCAGCAGTGTTAATTCTTGTAAGTTCATTTTGAAGTTTGATTTGGTTTTGCTGCTATGTTATGATTTTTCCAGTATGATCACTGTAGTTTGTCTCAAATGTTTAGGACTAAAAGATTTCTCAAATGTTTAGGACTAAAAGATTTGTTGCTTGTTATTTGTTTTGTTTTTTTATCACCAATTTTGGTATTTGAGGGTGAAAGAGTAAAAACTCTACCAAGAATTCATTTCAATGCATTGCTAGAATAACTGCCATCTTTCTATTTACAAAGTTTTGTTTTGAAATGTAGTCCTGTAAGGCATACATTTTGACCTTTCACCATCATTCAATTAATAATCAATTTCTTAGAACTTTGATTATTGCACAGGATCTCTTGCCTTACTATTCCATTGAGCAGTAACTTTTATTTTCTCATGATATGTTCAAATTGCACATGGTTGGGCTGTTTAAGGCCTATTTCGGCGAATGAGAATTGGATTGTGTAGAAAAAGACGACCAAGTAATTTTTGGGGATGAGGGGATTTTAGAAACTTAGAGGTGGAGAGGGTTGTGAGTAGTGCTGTCAACGAACCAGACGAGAGCGAGCTGGGAATGGCTTGTATTCGTTTATTTATTAAACGAGCCAAATACGAATTGACTTGTTAAAATATCGAGTTGAAAAATTCAGCTCGTGCTCGGCTTATTTATTAACAAGCCGAACACGAGCTGGCTCATCAATAGCAAGGTAGATTGTCAGCCTACTATTGGGTGAATAGTTGAAAAAAAAATTAGAAAATTGGAATCTTAATTATTTAAGTTGGCTTAAATTCTAAGTAGTATATATATATATATATATATATATATATATATATATATATATATATATATATATATATATATAGAGGTCCGGCTACTATACTATTATGAGTACGACTCGCCCTCGTACTCATAATTGTTGTTTCTGATGATAGAGCTTCCGAATTGACGATCTCACCTGTTAAACGTTATTTAAGCATTTAAAACTTTTAGAAATCAATTTTATAATTTTTCGACATCATTCTATCTTACAGATCAAGAGGTCACAAATTTGACAATTTTTAACCGGCGATATGAGACTTACTTGCTAAGTTTAACGTGTAAAAAAAGAATTCGAAATTTGTTGAATTTTGATAGAAAAATTCTATTCATACTATAGATAGATCAATAACTCACGATCTTGAATTGAAGGAATCGAATCAGTCCTCTTTTAGGACGGTATCGATTTGACCAGTTCATTTTATACGCCACTTGATAGGATCTATTATATTTCGAAAATACGAAATTTATTTTCTGAAGGTATCAAATACGTCTGAGATCATATTTAATGAGTGAAATCGTCGATTCGGAAGCTCCATCATGGAAACAACTTATATGACGTACGATGGGTTCCAATACTCAGAATTAGTATAATAGCCATCGGCCTATATACTATCATATAAGCTATATCAGTATATTATATATAGTATATAGGTGAGGCGCTATCATGCTATCGAAGCAGACGCCTTCCGTGCCTTCCACCGTCGTGTTTCGCTGTGGCGACTTTCGAATCGTCGATCGGTTCCGGTTAAACTAGATCTAGGAGTATTTTGGAGCTAACCTAGAAATCAAGTTTTATGATTTGTTCGATAGTCATTTGCCTATAATGGAATGGCTCACAAATCAACAAATTTCAATGGCCGTAGTGAGCCGTTTGCAAGTTTAACGGTGTAGAAATATCCAAATCACATAAAATTTTGATAGAAAATTCTTCATACTATATAAAATAAGATCAATATTTTTGATTTAAAATTTTAATGTCATATTATCACATTTTGTAAGATTTTTATTTTCAGCCGTTGATTTTGAGCCCCTTCGTTCACTAGGCAAATGATATCGTAAAATCATAAAATTTATTTTCTAGGTACTTCAAATACTCTAGATCAAGTTTAATGGAGCCGATCGACGATTTGAAAGTCGCAACATCGAAAACGAGGTGGAAGCACAGAAGGCTCCGTGCTTCCGATAGCATAGTAGCCTCACTCTATATATATATAGAGAGAGAGAGAGAGAGAGAGAGAGAGAGAGAGAGAGAGAGAGAGAGAGAGCGGGGGGGTAGGGCTCCTATACTCTTATAAATATAGAGCCTTTCGTACTCATAAGTTATTTTTTATGATAGAACTTTCAAATCGACGATCCACACCATTAAATATGATCTAGAGTATTTGAAACTTCTAAAAAATAAATTTCGTAATTTTTCGAAATCATAATAAAGTCCATCAAGCAAGCATAAAATAAACGGTCAAAATTGAACGACGTCCTAAAAATGGATGATCGAATCCTTCAATTTAAGATCGGAGTTATTAATCTTTTTCTAAATAGTGAATGGAATTTTCTATCAAAAATTAAATCAATTTCGATTTTTTTACACAGTTAAACTAGCAAGTATCTCATACCAATCATTAAAAATTGTCAATTTTGAAATCTTTTGATCGTAAAATAAATGATGTCAAAAAATTATGAAATTTAATTTCTAAAAGTTTTAAATGCTCTAGATATTGCTCAATGATATGGATCGTGGATTCGGAAGCTCTATCATCGAAAATAATTTATAAGTACGAAGGTGATCGTATTCATAAGAGTATAATAGCCGAACTCTCTCTCTCTCTCTCTCTCTCTCTCTTTACACACACACACACACACACACACACACACGAGCTATATTGAGCCGAACACGAGCGAAGTGACTCCAGCTCTTGTTCGGTTTGTTTAAGATTTCAAGTTGAAAAATTTAACTCATGTTCGGCTCGATCGATTTCGAGAAATATCGAGCCGAACACTAGCAAACTGACACCAACTCTTGTTCAGCTCGTTAAGATTTCAAGCTACAAAATTTAACTCGTGTTTGGTTCGACCGATTTCGAGCTCATTTCGAGTCGAACGTGAACAAGGAGCTGGATTGCCCACCCTAGTTGTGAGAGGAATCTAGTTAAGTAAAATAATCCCACAACAAGGATGAGATTATTGAATAACCACCTCCAAGATTGTAAGCTCTTCATCTTGAAGAGAAATGGGCTTTTGATAGTTTTATTTTGTTTTCTCTCTTGGGTTTCAAATGGGTTTTTAGCACCTTAAAGGGTCCGTATGATATGGATCGGATAGAATGAAATAAGAAAATCATACTGGAATTCGGTCGGATAAAATACTTCTGCTAGGATAGGACTACCATTTTCCACAAATTCGAATTATTGATCTCATAAAAGAGGTTTGGGAATATTTAAGAGCAAATGGTTATTTAGATGGGAAACAATATGATCTTAAAAAGCCATTTTAATGTCACTCAATTGCTGAAGGGATATATACTTTAAGATGAAAACTAAGCATTTTCTAGGGAATATATGTAGATCAGCATTGCAGCATCCACTGCATTAAACAATTGAAGCATTAGTGGTTGTGAATGATGATCAACTGGTGAACAGTAAATTAATCTCTATTGTTTGGTGGGTTTGGTGCAACATGAAATGCAGAATCAGCAAAGGTAGGTTAACCCCCAATCCAATTATTAAGGGAGACCCACCAAAGATGAGAGACAAAAGAGGGTGTGGGAACACACAATAATAGGCTTTTTCTGCAGTACACAAGCCAACTAACACTGTCCTCTTGCTTTTCCACACCACACATAGAATTTGGATTATTGTCTAGTGGGATCTTATGCAGGAGCAGGTGTTTGGTTGCTTTCTTTTTGTACAGAGGGATTCCTGGGTTTGTGGCAGTGGTTTAATGAGAGCAGCAAAGTATGCCTGGACCTGAGTAGAAATTTTTTTTTTTTTTTTTTTGAGAGACAGATAGGTAGCACGCTACCCGCTTCGTTTATTTCATTTAAAAATAAACTTAGCTGGAAATGTGAATCAACTAGGATTCGAACTTGGGTCTCGGGTACCAACCACCAATCCCTTTACCACTTGCACTAGGGACGGTCGGTGACCTGAGTAGAATTTGATAGAAACAGTCTGTATACTTGTTTGGCCCCCATTAGAGCTTTGCAGGAGTGCTGTTGAAGGAGAATTGTTCAAAAAAGTATTCAAAGTTGAATTTGAAAAAAAAAAAAAAAAAGGTCTTCTCACTAGCTTTCTATTGATGTATAAGCAGAATCGCAAAATTAGAGCTTCTACTTTTTCCGGCCTATAGTCTCGTTTTAGTTCTCCAACATTGCAAAAGCTTAGAACTTGTTTCAGCTCAATTGAAGTATTGTTTATTTTCCAACCACTTTGCAAGTTGGATATATTGTTTGTTTATTTTAACGGGCTTAATTACAGTACCTTACGTGACTAATATAACTAGATTCTTATTAAGACGAGCGTTATATTTAAATAAATGATATTGTAATAAAAGAGCCATCAAATAATTGAGATCATACAAAGTTGAAATAGAAGGTACTTGTTGAACATGAATAGACCTATTTCCTCCCGAGCATAGGTAAATACTCCCAAGGCAATCTGAAAAAGAAAATTCGGAGAAGATGATTTCCAATATGGAGTGGGGCTACTGTACTCTTATGAAAAAAAAAATCCTTCATACTCATAAGTTGTTTTCAATAATGAAGCTTCCAAATCGATAATCCACACTGTTAAATATGATCAAAATTATTTAAAAATTTTAGAAAATAAATTTCGTAATTTTTCGAAATTTTAGCGGGCATAAAATAAATGGTCAAAATTGAACGACATCCTAAAAATTGATGATCGGATACTTTAATTTAAAATCAAAGTTATTGATCTTTATCTAAATAGTCAATAAATTTTTTTGTCAAAAATTCAACCGATTTTCATTCTTTTATGCCGTTAAACTAGCAAGTATTTCGTACCGGCCATTAAAAATTGTCAATTTTAAGAACTTTTGATCGTAAGAAAAATAATATAAAAAAATTATAAAATTTGATTTCTAAAAGTTTTAAATGCTCTAGTAATGTTTAGCGGTATGGATCGTCGATTCAAAAGCTTTATTCTTAAAAATGACTTATGAGTATAAAGGTGATCGTACTCATAAAAATATAGCAGTAGTCGGACTCATCCAATATGACCCCCCCTTTTTATTCATTTCTTCACGCAATATTGAGACTCATGATATTTGCATAACAGAAAGCAGCTGATGAAAATGAAACGGTCTTACTCTAGAAACCGCCCTTACCAAAATTATGGCAATTTTTTTTTGAAATTTGATTTGAATAACTTTTTCCCGTTTAACTAAAGAATTTATCAAAATTAAACTGCTCCATTAGGCAAAAAAAATTAGTTAAATTCACACTATTGGTACCCAATCTATTTTTTATGTTTTACTTTGAGGTTTAATCTTTGCTATATTACAAGGGTGAAAAATGAGCAAATTGCTCTAATCCAAGTTTAATTGACCATACCGCCTTTCCCTTTCTCTTTCTCCCTCATCTAAATTTTTGATTTGCGCTAATTGGTTATAGTTGCATTGAATTTTCTTTAGAGGTTAATAGAGTCGTGCATTTGTCTCTGCATATCTCTTTAATTTTTTAGGACACTTTTCTATATGTATTTAGTTAACGATCTACTTTGCCTTCCTATATTTTTTTTCGTGTACATTTTTATTTACGGATCAATAAAAGTACCTGTAGATTTTCATCTTAAGAAACAAAAAAAAAAAAAAAAAATGTCACATGTCAACTAAGTATTCCACACCATGCATGTGAAAAAGGACACATAATGCTCCATTTTCTTCTTCTTCTTCTTTTTAATGGATTTAGGGACTACGAAAAAGTAATTTATACAAACCATATTAAATTTCTGTACACAATGAAAATTGATAATCAAAGGTCTAAATGCAAAATTATTTGATTTTTTTTATAACTCTGATACAACAAATCAAATTTAGAGACAAAATTAAAGCATAACTAATATTCAGGGATCAATCGGTTAATTCATCCATGTCAATAATTATAGGATCAATTACATCAGTGAATCCTAAATTTTACTTGATTTTTTTTTCTTTTCACCCTCAGATCTCAATCTTCCAATTTTTATAATTGAGTCACTTGTCTCAATCAAGATCTTTTTGTCAAAAAGTAACAGAGATTATATCACCGCGTGGAAAGGTTTTGGCACCAACATGATAAATAAAAATTGGTATATAGTGAAGTGACAATTTTGATTCAAATTAATAGTTATTTTGACAGAAAGGATTTGATTGAAACAAATAATAAATTTTAGAAAGCCATTGTAAAAATTAAAAGGATGTGATTAAATTAAAATATTGCGCAAAACTTAGGGGATAAATAGGGTAATTTTGATAACCAAGCTGCCGATATCATATTTCTGTTCAAATATTTGCGATCATTTTGACAAGAGTTAATTGCACCGAAGGTCCCCATCCATTACATACTTTTATCTTAGTCCCCAACTTTTTTATTTCTTGCAATTAGATTTTTTTTGTAGTGTCCATGGTGTTTGGATGCTTGTGAGATTTTAGCATCTGATACTTGTCGACACATCTGGAGAGTGTCGGGACAAGTCGGAGTCGTTTTGACGCGGAATGGACGCAAAACGAACTCAACGGGAAGCGAGGGTGGAGTTCTGACACTGAAATCCGCAAAGTGCAGGATTTTAGTGTTGAGTACCGGTATCAAAGAGGTGTACTAGTACCCCGGTGGAATTACAAAATAGGATGCTCTTGGGTTCGCGCGAGGCTGATGCTGAGTACTGGTACCTGTCTTTGAGTACCGGTATCGAGCTCAGGTACCGGTACTGTATCGGGCTGGTACCGGTACCTAGTGTGCAAACCTGCGGGCTGAAGGCCTAAGTACCGGTATTCAAATAGAGTATCGGTACACCAGCTGAATTTTTGAGTAGATAAGGGATAGTTTGGTCTTTTGAAGTGTCGATAATCTCAACCTTATTCTCAGCCTCTATGTATTTGTATAGAGCTCTGAGAAGAGGGTTTGTTTGCTGCTCCCACTCTCTCTCTAGTTTTTGGACGTGCTCGTGGTGGAGGTCGCGGCTCGAGCCCGAGAGGTTGTTGATGTTGATCCGAAGGGCCGTTCGAGCGCGTGGGCATTGTGGTTGCGCCGTTGGAGGCCAGGCGAGCGCGTGGATTCTCTCCTTTTGATTTCTCGTTGTTGTTGGACAAGCTTTTCGAGGTGGGTTAATGTTTACCGAAATCGTCGAATTTCCTCCTAAGTTCTAGCATCATCGATATGTTTCATTGGTTTTATTTCTTTGCTAGTACTCGAATTCATGGAATTTGTTTGTTAGAGCCTAAAAAATCTGAATTTGGAGTTAAACTAGTGTTTGTATACATGTTGGACTTGGAATTGACTTAAGAGAAAACACTCTAAATCCTTCACTGTCATTTTTTCTGAAAAATTACCAGATTTAGCTTTAGGAGCTGTGATTCTTTTGTATCGCCGCTATTCGTATGCGGTGGATACCCAGATTAGGGTAGGATGAGTTTATGCTCGTGCTGGGATGCCGAGTTTGTTTTACAGTAGGGTGTAGACTGTTTCGTACTGTTGGGTGCCGTCGTGGTTGACGGTGAACCCGGATTTCTGTATTTTGCATCAGATTATACCAAGGCACGTGAGTTCTAGTGGATAGATTAGTTTGACCCAGTTACAGTGATTACAGTTTGTGAGAGCCTGGTTGAACTCGGCAGAGACACTTGTAAACTCAGTTGGGTCGCACTCACGAATGCCATTCCGGAATGAGGTTTCATGCGATGAGGTCGCAGTTTTTGTTTGGATGGTTCTTGAGCTGGATACAAGCAGGGTGGGTCCGTTTGGGCAGCCCGTGTAAGGTTGGGTCAGTGATAGTTAGTGATTCTCTACCCTCAGTGAGGTTGTGACGTGTGTTAAGTCGCAACAGTCCTGTCGAACCTGTTACTTAGACAGACTACTCTCGAGATGGTGTATGGTATAGCCTAGACAGGCGGGACAGGCGTATCGCAGTACCTAGAGAGTTTTCTCCACCGGCTACTCTCGAGATGGTGTACGGTGTAGCCTAGACAGGCGGCACGGGCATATTGCAGTCCCTAGAGAGTTTTCTCCACCGGCTACTCTCGACGTGGTGTACGGTGTAGCCTAGACAAGCGGGACGGGCGTATCGCAGTCCCTAGAGAGTTTTCTCCACCGGCTATTCTCGAGGTGGTGTACGGTGTAGCCTAGACAGGCGGGACGGGCGTATCGCAGTCCCTGGAGAGATTTCTCCACCGGCTATTCTCAAGGTGGTGTACAGTGTAGCCTAGACAGGCGGGACGAACGTACCGCAGTCCCCAGAGAGATTTTCTCCACCGGCTACCCTCGGGGTGGTGTACAGGATAGTTTCGACAAGCGGGATGGGC
Organism: Ananas comosus; assembly: GCF_001540865.1. Lineage (NCBI taxonomy): Eukaryota > Viridiplantae > Streptophyta > Magnoliopsida > Poales > Bromeliaceae > Ananas > Ananas comosus. Next base: position 6,768,113 of record NC_033642.1, on the reverse strand, counting down.
GTATCGCAGTCCCTAGTGAGATTGGGTCAGAGGATGTATTTCTATATCTACAGATAGCTCGTAGTGATTAGCGGTAGTATAGTAGCATGTAGCTGTACAGTTCTTTCCAATTTGCATTACTATCCCTTACACATATTTCTGTAGACTTAGTGGGTAAGCCATTGAGGTCGGTGGCGATACCCACTGAGGACTACTTGTTTTATAATAGTTCTCACACTCAGTTGTTGACCCGTTTTTGCAGAGCCTTCGTCCGTGACTGCTGCTGTTGTGGATTTCGACCAAGGCAAGAGAGTCGCGAGTTAGAGCCATCCCTTCCCTGATTGCCAACTAGAGGAGCACCTATCCAGAGGTAGTTTTGGGCTTTTTTGTACATACTGCGATGTTGTCGTTGCAGTTGCTGGAGCAAGGTGGATTGTAGACATTTTGTATGTACAGGAACCCCTCGAGCTTTTTATATATATGTTTATATTCAGTTTAGCAGCTCTTTACCTTGTGGTTGTAGCTTGATTTTGTTTACAGGTGCAGCTATCATTTCGTATACAGAAAAAAATTTTATGTATACGACGGGTCTGTTGGCGTGCCCGGAAAGACATTGTAATCCGAAGCGTGACATTTTTAATCTTCAGAATTAATTTTACTATTGGCCCATAAACTTTTCCAAAATTTTTTAGTTTGGTCTTAATAGACAAGCTGCCAATATGACATTCCTGCCCAAATATTTGTGATCATTTTGACAAGGGTTAATTGCACCAATGGTCCCCAATCATTACATACTTTTTATCTTGGTCCCCAACTTTTTTATTTCTTGCAACTAGATTTTTAATCTTTAGAATTAAATTTACTATTGGTCCATAATTTTTTTTTCAAACTTTTTTAGTTTGGTCTTGATAGTCAAGCTGCCGATATGACATTCCTGTCCAAATATTTACGATCATTTTGACAAGGGTTAATTGCACCGATGGTCCCCAATCATAACATACTTTTTATCTTGATACCCAACTTTTTTATTTCTTGCAACTAGATTTTTAATCTTTAGAATTAAATTTACTATTGGTCCATAATTTTTTTTTCAAATTTTTTTAGTTTGGTCTTGATAGTCAAGCTGCCGAAATGACATTCATGTCCAAATATTTGCGATCATTTTGACAAGGGTTAATTGCACAGATGGTCCCCAATCATTGCATACATTTTATCTTGGTCCCCAACTATTTTTTTTCTTGCAATTAGATTTTTAATATTTAGAATTAAATTTCCTATTGGTCCATAATTTTTTTTCCAATTTTTTTAGTTTGGTCTTGATAGTCAAGCTGCCGATATGACATTCCTGTCCAAATATTTACGATCATTTTGACAAGAGTTAATTGCACCGATGGTCCCCAATCATTACATACTTTTTATCTTGGTCCCCAACTTTTTTATTTCTTGCAACTAGATTTTTAATCTTTAGAATTAAATTTACTATTGGTCCATAATTTTTTTTTTCAAATTTTTTTAGTTTGGTCTTGATAGTCAAGCTGCCGATATGACATTCATGTCCAAATATTTGCGATCATTTTGACAAGGGTTAATTGCACATATGGTCCCCAATCATTACATACATTTTATCTTGGCCCCCAACTATTTTATTTCTTGCAATTAGATTTTTAATCTTTAGAATTAAATTTACTATTGGTTTATAATTTTTTTTCAAATTTTTTTAGTTTGGTCTTGATAGTCAAGCTGCCGATATGGCATTCCTGTCCAAATATTTACGATCATTTTGACAAGGGTTAATTGCACCGATGGTCCCCAATCATTACATACTCTTTATCTTGGTCCTCAACTTTTTTATTTCTTGCAATTAGATTATTAATCTTTCGAATTAAATTTACAATTGGTTCATAATTTTTTTTTCAACTTTTTTTAGTTTGGTCTTGATAGTCAAGCTGCCAATATGACATTCTTGTCCAAATATTTACGGTCATTTTGACAAGAGTTAATTGCACCGATGGTCCCCAATCATTACATACTTTTTATCTTGGTCCCCAACTTTTTTATTTCTTGCAATTAGATTTTTAATCTTTAGAATTAAATTTACTAGTTGTCCATAATTTTTTTTCAAATTTTTTTAGTTTGGTCTTGATAGTCAAGCTGCCGATATAACATTTCTGTCCAAATATTTACGATCATTTTGACAAGGATTAATTGCACCATTTGTCCCCACCCATTACATATTTTTATCTTTGAATCAGATTTTTAATCTTCAGAATTAATTCTACTATTGGTCCATAAACTTTTCCAAGTTTTGCTTTTTAGTTTGGTTTTGACAATCAAGTTCCCAATATGGCATTTCTATCCATATTAATATTTGCAGTCATTTTGACGAGGTTTAATTGCACTGTTGGTCCCCAACCATTATACTCTTCGATCGTCCCCAACTTTTTATTCTCTGAATCGAATTTTTAATCTTCAAAATTAATTTTACTATTGGTCCATAAACTTTTCTTTTTTCTTTTTTTTTTACTTTGGCCCCTAACTTCTCTTCCATATGCATGGCTACGGTGTTAAAGTCGAATTTCATCATCTTCAATATTTTTCTATAGGCCTATAACCATCTTAACTTTGCATATGACACCTATTGGCTTTTTTGAAGTATCGACGTTCTCAACATTGAGCCAATAGTACTATCTAGCTATTTTAGAGACTAAAGAGAATTAGGGCTAAGATTAATCGGTGACTATCGGAGTATAACTGTGATCTATATAAAGAAGCAAGATATTATGGATTGAAATTAATAGAATATACAGGTTAGGAATCTAATAGCAAAAAAAAAGAAAACAAAGAAAATAAAAAAAGGGAGTCAAAGGAAAAGGGACAAAGGTGAGGAACAAATGGTGTTATCTCTTTCCATAAAAGAAATTTAATTGAAACAAGTACTAAATGGAGAAAAACTAGAATACTATTAATAGTAGAGAAATAGTGTTGGCTATATTTAATTACTTTTTATATATCATTTGTATGCATAGAATTTATTATTTAACGGTAGTACTATTATAAATCCAAAGACTAAAAAAATTAATAGTAAATATTAATTATCGACTATTAATAATTTCATAGCTCAACTCCAATAAATGTTGTACAAAAAGTAATAGTTGTTTTAATAGAAGGAATTTAATTGATATGACTGCAAAAAATGTTAGGAATCTATTGTGAAAAATTAAAAGATTGACAATCAAAGTTATTATTGCATGACTAACAAGTTATTATTGCTTGTACTTTTAATCAAGATACCAGAATCCTCATCTAACACAAAAATAAAAAAATGAATATAATAAGCAAAGATGAATTGTGCGCTACAGTTTAAAATTGTACAGCATACTTTAACTTTTGCAATACTCTATCAAATATATAGTGCAACAATATTTTCAAATATTGCAACCATTTTTGTTTTCTCTAATACTACAAATTTGTATAAATTATGCAACATTTTATCTGTGCTGCATTATTTAATTTTTTATCTTTATTGCAATTATTTTTGAAAAAATATATCCCACAGCAAACAGCATGAGAGTGAATAAGAGGCTTATATTTTGTGCATTAGGATAAATACTCACGGCGTACGTTTGCTTTTCACACGTCGTAAGCTGCATGTATAATCGCACTCTACTTGTACGTACATGCATAGTCTACGTATTATGGGCCCAAGGGTATTTTGATCAAATTGAAAAAATTTCGATAAAAATCTTAAAAAATAAAAAAAAATGGCCCGCTTATGCAAAAATACAAAACTAGTGAATTCTTTATGCAAAAAGGCTGTATCATTTTTCACTAGATTTTATTTATACTTTCTCTATAAAGTTTGCCTTGGTTATTTTACTTTCATAATCTTAGATTTTTGATGTGTAGATATTTTTTGTATAGTTTCTATGTTTTATATTTTGCCTTTATTTTTAAGAAAAAAACTTGCTATAGACAAGGGTCAGTCCCCACGGCAACACAAGTTTTTAGGTTAACGTGTTATTCCTAGACAAAGTTCAAAAGTTAGCCCTTAGATGAAAAAGTGTAAAATTTGCATTCTCTTTTACATTTTATAATAATTTGTTCTTTAATGATAAAAGTTGCAGAGAGTAAAATTTGGGAGCATTTATTTTGCAATTGTTGTTTCAACAACTATGTATGAATCATTAGTTATATATATATAGTCTTTTTTTTTTCTTTTGCATTTTTTTTGAAGCATTTCTTTTGCATTTTTTTTGTTATGGACTATATTAATTAATTAATTTTATCATATGCGATTAGGAAAAAATGCTTTCATATTGCTTTGACATTATATACAAAGTAAAAGCTGCTTCCACTTTAACATAATTAAGTTTTCTTTTACTTCTTTTATTAACATGGCTAAAATAATGTCTGATAAATCTATTTATTATATTCTAAAGAGAAATAATATTTCCTTCAATTAAAGCACTAGTAATTTTTAAAGTTTAATTTGCATGTATAAGTGTCATCATTTTATGTTCAATACATGGTAATTGACTTATTATTTTTATGTATAATCATTTTTTTATAATATTTAATACAATTTTGAGGCATTTTATGTTTCTTTTGCTTATTTATACTATAAATTTATTCTTACAAATTTATGTCGAATACCAAATTTTATATAAAAGGTCTTTCTAAGTAAAACGATTTAATTAATTTTAATAGAAATTTTACACCGGCTGCAATTATGATCATGTGCAATAAAAAAAATATTAGTTAGAAATTAACCTGATTGTTAAAAATAAATACTACATATATAACTATTAATAGGTGTTAATCTTATCCCGATATATTCCAATGCTCAAAAAGTTTCATGAATTTTCAAAAAAAAAAAAAGTTGATAATACGAGTAGGAAATAAGAATTCTTGAATGAGTGGATGTATAACGTACATCCAGTATAAAAATTAAAAAGTTCGAGAACACAATAAAAAAAAAAAAAGCTAAATTACAAAAAATTCTCCTATAAATATTCGCTTTTTCGCTTTTCTTCTCTGACTTTAAAAAATTTATATTTTGCCTCTTTAAAATTTTAGAAATGTTTTCAGAGGAGTACGGCGTTAATGAAGAGGGTAGAGTGACCAAATTGCCTTTTACTTCTTCTATAAAAAAAAATAAATTTTTAATATATTTTTGTTATTTTAAAGGATATTTTTAGTATAAATTATAAGAAATGAACGGAATAGTAATTAAACGCTAACGGAGGAAAACTAAGAGCGTATTTGGTTCGCCCTTTTTTCAACCTGAACAAATATGTTTGTCCTTATTTAGTATGTGAGATTTTTATTTCGATTCCGATTCTCGGATGAGTGGGAATCTCTCCAATTACTATTTTTTGCAATCTGACTTAGGAGGTCAGATTAAAAATTGAATCCGGACGGAATGGATTTGTTGGGATTAAATTTAACTTTTTTAAACTTATTTTTTAATTGAAACATAAGTTTAAGTTTAAAAATTATATTTATAAATTTTAATTTTAATCTGAATGTAAATTAAAACTTAAAATTCAATCAAGCATTTCGAATCTAATTTATAAATTTAAATTTAAATCTAAATCTAAAGTTTTATTAAAAGTTTATTTAAAATTTAAATTAAATTTATGGATTCAAATTGAAATTAAAATTATAATTTTATGTTTGAATTTGAATAAATCGAAATTTAGTTTTATATTTTGAATTATTCATGCAATTTAAAATTTTAATTTATTAAAAAAATATATTTTAAATTTTGACACCGTTTTAAAATTTTGATGTAAATTTTTAATATTTAATTTTCAGTTTAAATTTAAACTAATATATTATAAATAAAATTAGCATATTAATTTGATTATGTTTTTTATATGTATTTGAACCAAACGGTGATAATGGAAATGATTCATTCCGATTCTGATTCAGGTGGTAAACCAAACAGAATGAAGTAATGAATTATTACGATTCCGTTTTCAGCTTATTCTCATTCCGATTTTTTCCAACTCAGGGGCTGTTTGGTTCCTCGTAGAACTGCGGAAAAAAAATATTTTCGATAAAAAAAAAATAATTTTTTTGGAGGAAAATAAATTTTACGCTTTAGCATTTTGTTTGTAGGAAAAGAAAAGTAGGTTTCCATTAAGATTGTTTGGTTGAAAAGAAAAGAAAAAAAAAGAAAAAATTAGTTATAAATAAAAAATTATTATTATATATATATATATATTATATTTTATATATTATATATTATTAATATATAATAATTATTATATTACATATATTAATATTATAATTATATTTGTAAATAAAATATATTTAAAATATATTGTAAAATAAGTATATAATATATCATCATAGTATATATATATATATATATATATATATATATATAAAAGTGGGACAGTGGACCTCTCCTCACGCGGTCTACAAAGTGGAGAGGACCTCGTGAACCATGCCTTTTTTTCTCCCCGCGACGTGTGCAACGCCGCGCGAGGTCCATCATGGACCTCTCCTCACATAGTCCACGAGGTGGAGCGGATCTCGTGGACCGCGCCCTTTCTTCTCCCACACAACGTGCACAACACGCACGCATTTTCGTTTTCTACCGGCGGAAAACGAAAACCTTCGTTTTCCTAAAAATCTGTAAAAAAAAAATTTCCAAAAAATTTTTTTACAAGCCACCAAAAAAAGAAAATTTCACTTTTCAACCGAAAAAAAATTTTCGGCATGATTTTGAGAGGAACCAAACACACCCTTCTTCTCATTCTGTTTCCAATACCGATTTCGACTTCAAATCAAACGCACACTAAATATAGCAACTTGAATGTTAAGTGGATAAAAATATAAATTTTTAGAAGATAGAAAAAAAAGTGAAAAGTGTTTATTTATAAGAAAATTTTTTATAATTTAACTAAAAATAAAAAAATATTATAAAGATAAATTGCGTTTTGTGAGGTGAAAAATTATAATAAAATAAAAAGGTATTATATTTATTTTCTTATTAAGGTATTAGTTCTATCACAAGTTCACAACTCTATTTAGCTTTATTATAATATTAAGTGGCTCTTTCTCATTATTATCCTAATTAACGATGGTACTACACGTAGTCTTATGTAACGATCAGGTGTAACGGCTACCGATGTATACGTGATGATGGTGACGTCACTATCATTACTACGTAAAATTGCATGGAGACCCCCTCAACTTTTATTTCTTATTCTTTTGTTTTTTTTTTAATTTGAATTTTTTCTAAAATGTAGAAAATCTTCGGGTAAACACCTATTTTTTTCACCTTTTCTTTCTAATTTTTAAAAATCTATAAATTATCCCCTCAAAATTTTTAGTCCCTCTTCTTTATATCGAAAATACTCTTGAAAATAACAAAAAAATTATTAAAAAATATTTTTTTTTCTTGTAGAACAAATAAGGATAGTTTGGTTGTTTTATCTTCTCCATTAACGTCGTAATATTCAAAAATATTTCTAAAATTTTAAGGGGCAAAATATAGATTTTTTAAAAGTCAGGAGAAAAAAGAAAAAAAACAGATATTTATAAATTTCGTATTTTAGCCTTGAATTTTTGTACTCGGATAAATTAAAAGCTTACTAAAAATGATTATTCTATTAGCTATTAATTACTATTTCTCTAGTCCTATTTCTTAAAAAGTAATTTAAGGTTATTAAATTTTGATGTAATTGCCGTTGAATTTGACGAAATTCCTAACTTTTTTTTCACTGAGATTATTTGATTTCAAACAGTTAAAAACTTAAAAAGTCTCAATCCAAAAAAAAAAAAAATTGAGGGAGGCATATCAAAAGTTCATATAGTTGAGGTGTCTCCATACATTTTTACCAACAATAGACTCTTAACTACATTATTATTATTATGGTAAGCTTCAAAAACCACCCTTGTGGTTTCATACGTTCTCACTTTAGTATCATATGGTTTAAAGTGTATTCATTTAGTACCCTTTGATTTTATATTTCTCTTTCCGTTAACTCCCCCATTAATATTTTGATAAATTATATACAAAAAAACTTCAAATACTCTATCTAGGTTTATCAAATATTCACTTTAGCATTTTTAGTTTTAACTTTGTTACTGATTTAATGAAAAAAATTAGTGGATGGCATAATAAAAATAGAAAAATAAAATTACGAAGTATTAAATTAATACACTTTAAATTATAAAATACTAAAATAAAAAAATATGAAACTCAGTGGTGGTATTTGAAGTTTTTTTTTCTTATTATTATTATTATTATTATGTTTTTAGCAATTGCTTCGGAGGTGGTGAGTCAAAATTATAAGACCAAGAACAAGAGAGAAAGAGGAGAGAGAGAGAGAGAGGGGGGGGAGAGAAATGGGGCTTCTCTCAAACCGGGTGGAGAGATCTGAGATTAATCCCGGAGACCACATCTACACTTGGAGGGCCGTGTACACATACTCCCACCACGGTACTTTTTTTTTTTCTTTTTTTTAAACTAATTTTGAGTTGCTAATGCTAATGTAGCATTGATGCTATTTAGAAATGGTATTTGATTTTGGTTGGTGTGTTCATCATGGCGAATTCTCATCTGGGTAGGCGCTGGATTTTGTTCTTGAGTTGGATTGTTATGTTTTTTTGTGGGTAATAGGGATTTGTAGATTTGCGTGCTAAAAAAAAATGATTTTGTTTGGTTTGGAGACTCTTCAAATTTTGTGTCATATTCTAATTTCCTTATTGAATACAAAATATAAAAACACCATTTTCTTTAGTAGCTTAAGCTTCATGTTATGAATCAGAGCAGGAGGTCCCGAGTTCTGCGATGTTGTTGTTTGATATAATTTAACATCCCTTGGGTTCTATTGAGGGGTGCGTTGCAGCGAATTCTTATCTGGGTTGGCATTGGATTCTGTTCTTGAATTGGATTGTGGTCGTCGAATGACTCGAAAAACCGGAATTTCCAGGAAAATCTGTGGATTTGGGAGTTTAGGAGAATGGTTTTGTTGTTCGGAGACTCTTTCCAAACTTCGTATCAAATTTCAAGTCCCTAATGTAGTATTGAAGCTTCACTGAGCTCCGTCGGGTTCTGTTGATGCATGCGTCGTAGCGAAATCTTATCTGTGCAGGCATTGAATTTTGTTCTTGGATTGGATTGTTATAGCACAACTCGAAAAGATCAGAATTTGCAGAGAAATTTGCGCTTCTTTAGCTAATTTCAGTTATAGGAATCTGCAGCTCTTTAAGAGTCGGGGAAATGGTTTTGTTGTTTGGAGTTCGTTTTCATGCCTATTTCAGTTTTGGGGAGTGGATTATGTCATATTCCTCGATTCGGAGAGGTGCCCATGAATAGGTTTTTTCTTTTTCTATTTTTTGTTTCTAAAATTTTTCCATTTATTAGGTGTTCTTTGTCCGGATGTAAATTGTAGATTAGCTTAGATGCATTTGATCTAATGAGAGGTAGGATGACCAAAAAATCTCCTGATCATATTTTAGCTCCTTCTTTCTTTTCCCCACTTCCTTTCAATCTTTTATTCTGGGTTGAACTCATTCGTAAATTCCAACCTGACTGTAATCAACTTTGTCTTTAAATTTGATTAACTTATTCAACATTATGACGAAGGAATAAACCTCCTAGGAGACCAAGGAATCCCAGTTTCTTCAGTTGATGTGGTATTACTAAATCCACAGTATTCTTTTCTTGGTACTCAGCATTGGGTTACTGATCCACTGATGTAAGCAATCTTTATTTGATAATTGCAATTGCATCTTGATGGCACCTTTATTTATCAGATAATGCATAATTGAATGTAATCAAAAGTTGATGATTGTAAGAAATCATAATTAACGTGATTTTCTCTGCTTTCGAGGAAATCAGGGAAGTCTTACAGGCTATAGTCATATTTGTGTGTTGGCTATACTTGGTACTAATTGAATTCTTTTTCATGTCAAAGAAAAAAACAAGCATGCTGCCATAACTTAAAGAAAATAACAGGGAAGATAACAATAAGAAAAAACAAGAAATAGTTGATCAATTGTACAAAAAAAAAGAAGAAGAAATAGTTAATCCTTATTTAAAAATTATTATTTTTACTTTAGTATAAGTTCATAATATATGTGAGAACCTTATTCTCCTATCAAAATCCATGAAACTGTTAAGATTGGAAGTACTTTTTCCAATTTCTGATATCAGCATTGCTGAATACTTTGGAGCTAATCTTCTTTTTCTTTTCTTTTTTTTTTTTTTTTTTTTTTTTTTTTGTTGAAGCAATCATGTTTAAAGAGGAAAAGAAAAAGGGGAACTAAATCTATGTTCTCTTTTACACTTGTGATATCATGTTTTAACTTTTGTCACATAAGGCCTACAATTCACTTTTCGAAGAGCATCTTTGCCTTCATTTTACTGGTTGTTATAATAATGACTACCCTTTCCCTTTGGTATACTTTTGATGTCTATGTGCCTTTATGCATGTGAGTTATGCCTTGAAAAGCTCCTGCTAATTCTGTAATCACATTTATTGTGGAGATTCTTGTTGGAGGAACCAAGCTGGGCGATTTATTGGTATAAATTAAATTATAAATCATCTCTTTTGGTATTTCATGCTTTTCTAAATATTTTCATCTTGCTATTCTTCTAAATATGCTTCATCTGGCATTATCTCAGTTTGATACTACATAAAGGATGCTACGGTAATAGATGAGTGTTTGCAAACACCTCCTAAGAAACCACACAGTAATGCAATCGGGTTCCTTTGGCATTGCCACCAACCCAGCTTCAAAAGCCCTATGCAATCCAAGCAATATTAGCGTCCAATAGTTTTTGCTTCTATACCTCTCTTATCCTCTTCTCTAAATAGATAAACAAAGTTCCTACTTTTTTTTTCTAGATCCTACCATTTTTGTTTAATGGACGAAAGAGAGCGGGAAGAAAGACTAAAATGTTCTCAGTCTAATCAATTTAACTCCACTGACCTCTTGTTCCTCAACCACCTGCTTACCCATCTAAACCTCCTCCCACTCCTCAATGAAGCGGTTATTTTATCGTCACCAGTTTGCCTACCACCTCCTTTCCCTTATTTAGCCTTTGACTTGGGCTCGGTTTCTCTCGATTACTTTTCTGAAAGGACATAGTATTCTACTCCTGCCAATATTCGTTTAACATTGGCGGGATCGATCTGACCAGATCAAACAGTTTGGTCAATTTGGCTAGCCGAACTAGTCCCGTTGGTACTAGATGGTGGGATGCTACATACTTTCAAAAAACAATTTGGAGAAATTGAACCCAGGTCGAGGGCAAAGAAGGGAAAGAACGTAGTGGGAGAACCTGGGACGGTGAGATAATCGAGGAGGGAAAGGAAGTAGTGGGTGAATTTGGGATAGAGAGGTAACCACTTTAGTAGGAAGTAATAAGAGGGATAAGAAAGCAGTTACACAAAAGCTAGTTGGCAAAGATAAAGGATTTAGTGGGGCAATATAGGTACTGACTTAAGATATACAACATGATAAGGAGGTGGTGCAGGCCTCTAGCGTGGTGGCACACCTTATTTTGATGACATACATTAGCTTTGTCATCTCAGACTCCTATTATCTATCCGTCCACATCTCATTCTCTTTTTCTTGTGGTGTCCCTTCTCATGAGGGGCTTAAGTGCAAAATTGCACTCAGCTTGAACCTATTTTGGTGGGTTATAGTAGAGAACTTAGTTAGTTAATTCACGTGTAATACACGAATTATTTGCTAACAATTAGAAAAATGTATAAAACGCTCCGTCTACGAATTTTTTCGAAAAAATCGGAATAAAACGCATTTTTTCTCCTTGCTCAAAATATTTGCAATTAAAACGGTTTTTCTGAATTATATTTCGAAAAATTCGGATTGAGCAGAGTGGAAGATAAAATTTTTCAAAAAAATTTGGATTTGGGCGGCCGTGGAAAGATAAAATTTCTCGGACCTACATCGCGCGACCGCCGCTCCGCAGATCCGTGCATCTCTTCCGAGCAGTCGAGCAATTTTGCTTGTCCTATTTTGAAGAAACCATGGAGACGGAGCGAGGGAAGAAGAAAAGAGGAGCGGCGAGGGCGCGGCACACCGCGTTGGGATTCTTGGGAAAAGGCGCGGTCCACGTGGCTGCACTCAGCCTCGTGGACTGCTTGGAGTGAGAGGTCCACCGTGGACCTCTCACTCCCCCTTTGTGTTTATTACTTTATATAATATAACAGAAAGAAAAGAAAAAAAAAATAGAAAAGCCCTAAACTAAGGAGGAAGCGCCACGTCATCTTAAACATTGCGGATTAATATAGTTGTATAGATATATATATAAATATACACAGTATTTTATATTATTTTATTTTTATATTTATAAGAATTATAATTATTTATGATAATAGCATAAATCTAAAGAAAAATTTTAATTCAATAGACGAATTTTTATTCCGAATTTTTAAATAATAAGCATAAAATTCTCGTATAAATCACGTATACGAATTATTGACGAATTCGATTTTTAAACCGTATTTTTCAACGAATTTAAAAATCCAGGTACGAATTTTATTCGTATTTTATCCATACTAAATTTTTACCGTATCCGAATTAACTAACTATGGTAGAGAATTGGGTTCAAGTCAGCTAAGTTGGGTGACTAAGCACATTATGTCCTTTCTTATGTTTATCTTGTGTTTCTTAAAAAAGCTAGTACTTACGATTAGTGAAAAATGAGGCTCTATTTTCCTTGTTAGAGAAAAGGAGAAGAATAGTGAAGACGCTGCTATTAAAGACTATTATTGCTTCCGTGCTAGAGGCTTTTGAAATTGGGTTGGCAGAAACTCCAGAAGAGTTTCATTGCCTTGCCGGTTCATTGCCTTGCCGGGAGGTTTCTTGAGAGGTGTTCGCTAGCAACATGGTGATGGCAAACCCTTTCCAACACTTATTTTGTTCGTTGCCCTAGCTTTATCCTTTTGTGTTTTCTGCCTTTACTAGTGACTAGAGAGGACTTGTATTCATCCTATTTAAATAAGTGCATGTTTAGAGTTGGTTGCTCTTTTTTTTTTTAAGGGTTCCCACCTAATTCTTGGTGTTTGACTTCTTGGTTGGTTCATTTTAATTTTTTGTTGTTTTCATTGTGGCGTGCTAGCTTTGCAATTTGCCTTTTTGGGTTTCCTCATACAATTGTGTCTTCTTTGGCAACAATAACCATGGTTCCTACAATTAAGCATTTACATTTTTGACCCCTTTGGCATCCAATATTGGATTGGATTGGATTGGATTGGATTGGATTGGACAAAACGACAAAAGCAATATTGAGAGGGAGGGAGAATTTAGCGACTTGGAGGCATTGGGGGTTCACAATGACTAGGAGGTCAGTGGAATACTATAGAATTTTATGACGGCGGTATTCAATAAGACAATAACCCCATCCCAACAGAATTATTAGATCTGAGTGGATCAAATGATCCCAACATGTCACCAACCCCAATTCCTTCGCGACACCTCTTAGTTGCTAAATGCCCCTTCTACCTAATTTGGTTCTCTAGTCTTTCAAGAAGTGCAACATTGCCCATTTAAATTTTTATTTACGTAGTCTGCATATTCAGTTGGTTTCTATATTCACAAACTTGTGCTCATGTTGTTGCTTTAAAGGGGAACTCTTTGTAATTATGTGCTTCTCATTTTACTCATATAAAAGTGCTGATCTTTTGCTTCAATATAGTAGATTACATGAAAGCCTAAAAGTATCGAACTATATAGTTGAACCCTAAATTTTTCCGTCTTTTCGAAAAGTGACAGAATGACAAACATCATCTTGTAAAGTAAGTTCAATATCGTCCATCCTACGAACCATCACATTGTATTTGCCTTTGGGAACTCGTTTATAGGTATCTACGTGGGAGGAAGCAAAGTTGTGCATTTCACAAGAAAGAAAGAAACCTCATCTTCCGAGCCTAACTCACTCAAGTCCAATCTGAGCTCGGACTCTCCGTTGAGCTGCCCTACCTTCCCTGACTGTGGATTCCAACAGCCCGACAGTGGTGTCGTACTCTCCTGCTTAGACTGCTTCCTTCAAAATGGCTCCCTCTACTCATTTGAGTACGGCGTCCCGCCGCCCGTCTTCCTAGCCAAGATTCGGGGCGGCACGTGCACAACAGCTGATTCTGATCCGTCGGAAATAGTAATCAACAGAGCAATGTATCTCCTTCAGAACGGATTTGGCAACTACGATGTATTTGAGAATAACTGCGAGGACTTTGCATTGTACTGCAAGACTGGTCTACTGCCGCTTGATGAGCCTGGCATAGGAAGGAGCGGTCAGGCGTCATCGGCAATCGGTGTACCGTTGGCGGCTCTTTTGTCTACGCCATTCAAGCTTTTGGTGGCGGGCCCTGTCGGGATGGCAACTGTGACCGCGGGAATGTACTGTGCAGGGAGATATATTACCGACATTGGGGTTAGGAAGGATGTCGTGAAGGTCGCAGTGGAGGATTTGGCTTCGGTTCTTTGCTGGCGGGAGTCGCAAGAGGAGAATGCATCTGAAAAAGGTTGTGCTGAAGTCGGGACTCTGCAGCATGCTGAAGAAGAAACACTATGATTATGTCTTCAATTTAACCAAGTTCGACGGCAATAAGGCGAAATATGTATGCTCTTCGTGCTTCGTGTATTCGAACTTCACCGATTGTTCATTTCAATTAATTTGTGATTTATGGCATTAAAGTAATTTGATGTGTAAAGGAGGTAAAGAAGTTGAATGAGATGGCCTTCAAATTGATACCAGATGAAATTTAATACAATAAGAAGGGGATCTGTACAAAGCATGCAATTGTTAGCTTTAACCAGTTGTATCTGATTTAATTGTTGTGTTTATCAAATCATGCCTTTTTCTTTTTGAGATTTAAAGATTGTGGATTATTTGACTAATGGCATTACTATCGAAACAAATCAAATGTTACTGCACACTTTGTGATGAACTCCACCTATATTAAGGGGCCTTTTGGTTTAACGTAAAACCGTGAAAAATAATTTTCCGAGAAAAAAAATTTGATGGAAGAAATGTTTTATGTTTTTTAGTGTTTAGTTTATTGGAAAAAAAAAAAGTTTTCTATCAATATTTGTTTGGTTGAAAGAAAAATAATTCACATTTCTTCGGTTCGGTGGAAAAAAATGAATGAAAAAATCTTTACGAAGCTTGAGTTTTCGTTTTTCGCCAGAAAACAGCAAAAAATGAAAACTTCAATTTTTCTCCAAATCCGTAAAAACATTTTTGTGGGAGTTTCTGCGTCAAACCAAACAAGCGAAAACGTATTTTTAATACGGAAAAAATTTTCGGTTTGTTTTATGCTGAACCAAATGCAGGCACCCTAAATAGGTAATTGGATGATGTCTGATGTGATGTGCTTGAGGGTTCTAAGATGCAAATCTTCAAATAATATAGGAGGTTAAGTAGTGAACTTTTGGTAAAAAAACAAGATAAAAATGTATAGAACTTATCTGAAGTATAGGCCATTTTGAATCTATTTTCTAATCTTTTAAAATCAACGTAGATTGGATTAAGTATACTAACTGGATATGTAAAAAATAAACGATGCATTCAAATTTTGAAGTTAAACCATTGACCGACTTAAATCAAATAAATTGAAAAACTAGATAGTAAAATCAAAATTTCTAAAAATTGGATAGCCAATTCAAAATAATCAGTAGTTCACATAAATTTTGTATATTTTTACCTCAAAACAATCGTGTAATTGCATAATGGTTGTTACCAAGGTTGCTATCTTAAGAGATCAAAATTTTGACCATTGAAATAGGCACTTGAAACTGGAGCTTAATATATGTTTAAAGAAAGTGCAAAGTAGTTATTACCTATGTTATTATTTTAACAAGAAAGTTTACTTTGTCACACTTGCACCACAACATCAATAATAAGTCAATTACATATCTTCTTATGAAAAAAAATATGCAACAAAAATATCTTTTTTATAATTATGATGGGACGGATGAATCCAAAAAGAACTTTTTTTTTTTGAAACGCCACGTCATTAATATAACTGATGCATTCTAAAATTTTTCTTGTTTTAACAGCCAGGAATTTCGATCCCTTCCATAGACATTTAAAATTGGAGCTCCACCTCCCGACTCTTTGGATTATAAAAATGGCATAGATTATAGAAAGTTATAACATCAATGGCCCTAAATTTATTTGTTCTATGTGATCTTGTGGTGATCTAAAAATCAGCAAATCCTGTCTAGTATTTTAGTGCTTGAAAAAAAGCAATAAAAATCGAAGATGTGTTCACCCTATTCTGCTATCCTGATACTTTATTTTCATCAGTAGGAGGACTAGGGAAAATTGCACTTCGGTCCTCAAACTTCAAGACACATAGCACTTTGGTTCTCAAATTTTAATTTATGATAATTTTTTTGTTCAAACTTTTTATACAACTAAGCCCTACAATCCAATTCAATTGATAGATACTAATAATTTGTTTATATGATAATGATGTGACATCTTAATAATTATCATATCATCAAAACAGTATTACTACCTCACTGCCATATTTACGATATATTATTATTTAACCAATTGAATTAAACTGTGAAAATCAAAACTTACATCAAATTAAAGTTTGAGGCTGAAAATAGAATTTAGACTTCTACCTAACACAAAAGTATGGGTGAAAACGGATAGAAAATTATCCGAAAATATCTGCATCCTCTCTAATATTATCTGCATCCGGATAGAAATAGTCCAATTATGTTATGATATGGATATATATATATATATATATATATATATATATATATATATGATTTGGTATTGTTTGGTTCGGGGATAAATAAAGGATAGGTATAAATTGAGGTATAAGCGGGGATTAAATCAATTTTGCGTTTGGATGAAAATTAGGTTATTTCTGGGAATAAAAAAAATAGCGTTTGGTTAAGTAAGATGGAATAAGAAGGACAGTAGATTTTTATAAATAAAAAATAATAATATTACCCTCTTATTATATTTGAATTTGAATTTTTAAAATTTTAAATTTACATTTTTAAATTTAAAATTTTAACTTTGAAATTTCAAAATTTGAAATTTAAAATCTCAAATTTTAAATTCAAAATTTTAAATTTTAAATTTCAAACTTTAAATTTAAGATCAAATTTAAATTTAAAAAATATAAAATATCAAATTTTAAATTTCAAAATTTAAAATATCAAAATTAAAATTTATAATTTATAATTTATAATTTATAATTATAAACTTTAATTTTGAGATTACAAATTATAAATTTTAAAAATTTAAATTTAAATTTTTAAATTTTTAAAATAAGAATAGCGGTGAGAACAATTAATAAAAATAATTTATTATAATAAATTTATAATTTTTTTAAAAATTCTACTTAAACTTAAATTTAATAAAAAGAATTTATTATAATATTTAAATATAATTTACTATAAATTTTATTATAATATTTAAATATAAATAATAATTATTAATATAGTACAATTAATAATTTTATAATAAAAATAATGTATTATAATATATAAATTTTAAAAAATTAAATTTTTAATTTTTAAATTTTTAAAATAAGAATAGGGGTGGGAACAATTAATAAAAACTATTTATTATAATAAATTTATAAATTTTTTAAAAATTCTACTTAAACTTAAATTTAATAAAAAGAATTTATTATAATATTTAAATATAATTTATTATAAATTTTATTATAATATTTAAATATAAATAATATGTATTAATATAGTACAATTAATAATTTTATAATAAAAATAATGTATTATAATATATAACATATTATATTTATATAATTTAGTTTTAATTCAATTTATAATTTTAATTAAGTTTGAAATTAAGCATTGAAATAGTACTATTCCACCAAAATAGTGGAATAGCAAATTTCTTGCTATTCCGGAATAACCGAAAATTTATTAGAGAATCAAAATGAAGGATGATATCTGATATGTCGTTCAAACTTCAAAAATATCTGTTGACCAAAATTGCCCCTATTGATTTCCAAAAATTCCTTCAAATATCCCCATAGCCCTAGGTTTACCAATGGGATTTGGGGTTTAGAAGGACCCTTTTTGGGAATAGAAGGAAAAACATGAAAATTTTGAATAGTAGTTAGGGTTCTAAAAGTGTTCCTCAAGAATAGAAACATTACTTTAGAAAACTTGTTTTTGAAGAAAGAAAACTCTTTGCCTAGAACTAAGCTTGATAGTTTGAAAACAAATTTTCATGATTTAGAGATTTTAAGGAAAATTCTTTATTAGTTACTCAAAATAATGAATTTAAAACGAACTTGAGAATTTAACAAAAGAGTTGAAGCTAATTGATGAGACACATGGTAGTCACATTGTTGAGAACAAAATTCAATACTAATTGATATTTTAATTAAGTGCCACAACATAATTTAGTTGATTAAATATTGACATGTCGCTACTGTAAAAGTAATATAGTATCTTAATCATAGTCACGTCACCAATCATACCATTACTATATTACTTCTATATTAGTGACACATAAACATTCAGCCAACTAAATTGATTTGTAATACTTAACTGCAATAATTCAAAAGGTTTTAAAGGAGAAATTACAATAAATTAAAATTCGAGGGCCAAAGTATCATTTCCTTCATAGTTTGAGAACCAAAAAGCGTAATTAAGCCTTACAGTAATATATTTATATAGCATGAAAACCAAAAGGCAAACCGGGATAAAAATTGCATACTCAATTTGGATCCTAAGGAGCAGAGAACATCTAACACCCAGTTCTTGAAACATTGCATATCCCATTTTTTTCCAACTCAGAAATGTCATCATCAAAATTTGAAACAACAGGGAATGAAGCAGAGCAGAAAACCAAAAGGGGAACACATTAACACAGAATTTAAAGAAGATATTGTGTGCTTCGATAAACCACAAGCCATGGCCTTTGAGCATCTTGATCATACAAGACATCTAAACACAACACATTTGAATCATCGAAGAAGCATCACTGACCATCTTAAGGAAAAGAAATGTAAGAAAAAAGAAAGAAAAAACTTGGCGGAGTCAAAATCTGGAATCCAAACATGAGAACCCTGCCATCAAATTTATATACGGTGTATGCAAAACTACGTAATAGATTAGAAGAGAGAGTAGGAAAAATTGCTTGAATAGAAAGTTAAAAGGCTCTATTACAGGTTACAACAATGTGAAAATTAGCAAAATCACCGCAAGTTAACTTAGCAATAGCAAAAGAAAAAGACGTAGCAGTGAGCAAATTAGAAACTGACCGGGTTATTTCCGGCTCCATCAAGGCCCACCATTAACCTCCTCTTCGCCGTTTTGGTCCTATAGCACCAAACTTCAAATGCCTCACTCAGATCCGGATATTTCAACTGTTCCGTCTTGCTCATCCACTCAGCAAGAATTTCTGCTTGATCGCTCGACGGCAGTGCCAGGACGAGCGAAACAATCGCTCCTTCGATATTCTGACAAACATCTCCATCAATTTTATGACAAAATCCCTCATCTTCTTCACTCTTTGAATCTAGCAGAGGCTTCATCTTCCTTAAATACGGAAGCCAAGTGTTAATGAATTCAACCCTAGAAGAAGTTGGAAGTACCACCGAGCCATAACCAACAGCATCCAGAGCCTTTCCAGTCACTTCTATCAGCTTGGCTTTCACGGCCCACAAGTTGGAATTATACTTCTCACCTTGGACAACTGCAATTACATATTGAGAGATCTCGATCCAACTCGAAACAAAATCCTTCATCATTTCAATCTTGGGAAGCACATTAGATATCCACTCGAGGTCGGCTAGGTCATACAGGACTCTCTGTTCGGCTTGCTCGGGCGACCGATCGAACTCAAAAGGCAGTGACTCGAGCCCGTTCTTGAAAGTGGTGAACATCTTCTCTAGGCCCGCTTGCACCTCAGACTTCACATCTTCATCTGTAACAACCAAAGGAGTGTCTTCATCTTCTAGAAGCATATACTCTATTTGTTCTTGAGCCGAAGTCTTGAGTTCTTCTAAGAAGGGAGGGGGTGGGCTTTCCATATTCGTGGCGAAGCGAATAGCGGAGAGGAAAACATTCTTCACAGAATTGTTATTAACGGGATTGACGCGAGCCAAAATAGGGAAGGCCCGTGGGCCGAGGGATGGAACTAAACTTAATATATCTTCCTCCTCTTTTTCATCCCAAGGCACAGCTTCCAAGTACTCGATGCAGTTTTGGATGATTGATTCACACTGAAGGGAAATTGAGGCTCGGAGAATACCAAGTGTGGATTTGACTGAATCAAATGAGCCTAGAAGTGATTCTTCTGAGAGATAGAGAAGGTTCAAGAGCTTGACATAGTGGTCATAATCAGATTTTGGGCACTGAACTTCAATGCATCTATTAAATTCGAGAGTAAGGGAAGTGTTATTGTGGTTAACAAGCTGATCGGAGAAAAACCTGCTCTTTTTTATCAAAATAGGTGAGTGGCAGTGGAACCATTCTGGCCGATCATCTTTGTTTTGTAAGCAAATAGTGATGTCACTCGTAGCCTGGTCACCAAATATATATGCCTCAGAAACACTTGCCTGGTCCATAGCTGGATAGAATATCTAAGTTCATTCCTGGTGAACTCCAGGGAATGCTCCACAAAATGCTACATCTCTGCAAAGGAAAAAACAATTTTCGACTGCAGATTTGAACGCGATGTATATGTAACTACTAATACTTTTCTCATGCTCAAACAAAGATCTCGTCCGTGCACCAACAAATTTAAAAGTTTCCGGGAACATATTATCCCTCTATGCTGCAGTTCCTGGAACAACGACTACTTCATTTAGATTCAAGAAGGACATCAAAGCACATCATTTCGGAAAGTGCATCACAATAATAGTGGTTTAGGCAAAAATTACTAGGTATATTTAATGTTGAAGTATTGAACTAGCAAGTGATTTTAACATTATGCCTCTTCAGATAAAAGGAATGAATAATACTTGTCAATAAATACACTAAAAATTGGACTGCATTAGTAAACAACAGTACAAAGGGAAAATTGCTTCTTTAATTTGCTTTGAGATTCACAAAAATATAATCCAACAATTCACACCTGCCCTCCCCACTGGGGAGCTCCCCAATGAAGTTCTGTTCTCTTGTCTTGTGCATACACAACTGCCTAAAAACATATAGCATGGCTGCAAAGGAGAATTTATAAGACAACAAAGTCTGAAACTTAGATGAATTTAATGAGAGGCATTCGTAGGTTTTAATTAACAAACAAAGAGGAGAATTCCTAGTTGAAATAGGATGAGAAGTAGAACTATATGCCAAGCACTAATGCCATACTCCACTTCTCTAACTAGAAATAACAAAGACAAAGATTTGAAAGTCTAAAAATCTTGCAATACACTTGAATAATCTGAAAAATCCCCTTAAGGAGACTCTTGTGTAAATACTAGATTGCTTCTGTTCTATCACATATAGTCTTCTATACCATCAGAGATGGTTCTCTTGGCTGCCATGCTCTGAATTTATGCCCATTAATTTGCCATTTCTTTTTGGATAATAAGGTGCATTTTTTAAGCTTCTACACACGAAGAAAAAACCTTTTATGTTCAGTTTGTTTGCATTACATTTCTCACAAGATGAAATATTGTCATCATGAGATGATTGCCCTCCTGAAATTGTGCCAATTTCTGATTCTCAAACTATAAAAGGTAACGATTGATTGCAATTTTTGGTGACTCTTGAATCTAATCTCTCAGTTTTTCTTCTATATATATATATATATATATATATATATANTTTTTCTTCTATATATATATATATTCAAAGACAGTCAAATCAATAGGCTTAGGGCAGGCTCTCTAAGTAAGCTTTACCGAATATGTAGTTTCTTGATAGATGAAAACATGCGCCGAAAGGGATCACTTGGGGTTGAGGAAACTGACAGGGTTGTAGATTGGGATGGCTTTTCCCTCAAAGACGGCAGAGGAAGGAAGGAGCTTTGTGTAGAGCGATGCAAGCAAACTAAAGAACGAAGAAAAACTACAAGATTGGAGAGGAAATATTCACTGACCAAGGCAAGAATACACTTGGGTTCTCTTCTTCCAGAAGCAGCTTCAAGTCCAAACCTTCTTTTGAATCACTCTATAATGTAACTTGCATTAGATTAGGTCTTCTTATGTTTGAATTTTGAGATTAAAAATTAATTTTTAATTTTAAGTTTTTGAATTTTGGAATTTTAAATTAGCTTGTTAACAGCTATGACTTACTTTGAACTTTTAAATTTTGAAAATCGTTGTTAGCGTATAGATAACTGTTGGCATTCGGCTGGACCAAATTAAGCGCGCCCATGGTCAGTCTCTATCCAATGGTTATCCAATTGGACTAGGATTACCTTTATCTCATTTTTCTAATTATATTAAGGTAACAAACAAATACGTGCTTTTCTCTGGTAAATTACAGTAGAAAAATAATTTGAAAATCAAGAGAAATTAGTGTGAAATTCGCGTGCCCGTGACCTTTTGAGAGAAAGAAAAACCAGTTCCTCCATTAACTCATTGAGTCTATAGGGTCTTGAATAGTCAAATATAGACTTAGCTCATTAGCAGCTTAGTCTACCGCAGGTTTTGAATGTTGGAGGACCTTCATGGATAATCAAAGGACGCGCGAATCAACCTCTATGATTGGAACCAATCGTATGCGAAGAAAGAGCAACACAATTAGCTTTCACCAAAGAGGATGATCCAATCTTTCGCTGCGTTCTACAATAACAATAACTAACTTTCTAGGCAGTATTACTTTCCAAAATCTTTAAACAAGCCTAAGCGGGGTACTTTGCAGTCAGCTCATGATTGTATGAAAATCATTTATGTTATTAGGAAGTTCCCTATGACTTCTCTCTCCGTTGCCTAAACTAGAAGGCTTTTCCCCTAATCTTCTTCTTCCCACTCTATTTCTACTCCTACTGCACTGCTCCGATCTAGATCACTCTCACCCTCTATATACGTCCCTGTAGGTGCTTTTCCTTGTCGTCTCCATCAAGGTGCTATTTCTCTTCTAAGAGCACTTCCTTGACTCTCTCATGACGGCACTCCTCTGCTCTCTTTCATGATCCACAAACCCTAGCTTTAATTTGAATTATGAAAGACTACCATATTCCTTTCGAAGTTCTAAACCTAGACCAGAAACAACACATCTTTATCCTACCAACTCGAAGTCAATTCCATCAACCCATCAGCACCAACTGGTCCGACTCTCTCCTAACCAATCCATTTTGTTGGAATGGATATCACTCTGATATCAATTTATCGAACCGGCTTTACATTTATACAAGTTATGTAACCCATCAATAATTTACTAAGCAAAATGGAGAAGAAAATATTAGAGGAGGAAAACTAAACTTTATTCGTTATAGTAATTTCTCTGCTACACCCGGAGTCTACTTCGAAGACTTTGAATCCTATCACTATTAAATCCTTAAATATTACAAACTCTACATAACGTCAATTACGTGGATAAATCTTATCTCTAACAAACTATCAATGAAAATAATATCTTCCAACATGTTTTGCATCAATCTGCGAATTCCATACCAAAGAGCGTCGAATTGTTCGTTTTGCTCATGAACTATTAGCTCTACACCAAATTATTCCCAATTGTACCACATAGTCAGTTCACACACAACACAAAATGACAAGTGTTTAAGGTAAAGCTAGAAGAGTAAATTAGATCCATTATGGGGTATAACAAAAGGAGTTTAAAGACCTTAAAGGGCTGAATAGTGAGGGTCCAAGTATATGGAGTCGATCATTGTCACCAAAGAACCTTGTATACGATATTATTATGATTTGGACAAAAATGGATCATCTTTCTTGAGTTAGATCACATGGTTTTAAAAGTTTTCATACAAGAAATCTTGCGCCTCTTATTACTTGCCAAACTAACAATTATTCTAACTTCTTTTTCTCCAACAAAATGAAAGTTTGCAAGTAGAGGCATTGTAACCAATCCACAATTTCCATTTCCTTAGCTTATGGACCTCTTAAAGAGGACCATCATTTTGGTAGAGAAATTCAACAAGCTTTTATAATAACCGATGATATTCGCATTGATTGATTGTCCATATTCAACAAATAACAATCAACAATATTAGCAAGCTCAGCCCAAAACAAAGTTATTTGATCTACTACACTCAATCCAACAATTAGACTATTTTCCTTTCTTGAGCAAGAATTACTGCTTTGACTATAAAGTAGGCAAAAGTAGGCTCAAAATACTACAAGAATCTCTAAACAATCTCACCAAATACCCAAAAGTAGGCTCAAATGACTCCCACTGCGCAATTTACCTAAAAAAAAAACACCATTACACCACAATTCACCAATTTTTTTTAATGAACCCATGATCTATCAAAAGAGAGAGTGAGAAACCCAAGAAAAAGGCACTCAAATAGCTTCAAAAAAAAGCCGAAATAGGCGGAAAAGATTGAGATTAGCGCACAAAGGAGCGAGTTTTAGTGCTCGAAACGATCAAATGAGGAGGAAAGATGCGAACGGATTCATACCCAAGTGAGATCGATGGATGTAGAGCGAGAAAGAGTCCACAATAGAAGAAGCTCTCGCCTCGCTCCTCTCCTTCACCTACACTACCACCATGGAAACTGGAGGAGAGAGAGAGAGAGAGAGAGAGAGAGAGAGAGAGAGAGAGAGAGAGAGAGAGAGAGAAAGGGAAAGAGGAGAGAGAAGAGGCCTCCGCTCTAGAGAGAGAGAGAGAGAGAGAGAGAGAGAAGGGTGAAGAAAAGTAAAAAGGGGGATATACATATACTTGGACTCCTGTGGAGAAATTATTACATGCCAAAGTGTACCCTGGAGACCCTATTTGGACATATGAGCATTTTACTCTATACATATATCTTTTTAATTTAAAAAAAAATGTAATTACTTGTATATCCCTAAAAAAAATTTTGATTTTTGATTTTTGATTTTTGATTTACCCTTTTAAGAAAGTTAATATTAAAAATATTCTTTTAACGTATCAAATTATTTCAAATATATTTGTAGAGTTAAATTTTGTTAGCATACTATTAACTACGATCGTTATTTCTGTGAAATTATTATTTTATCCTTTTAAATACATTCTTCTACTTTACCAATTTTTTTTATTTGTCTTTAAGTTAAGAACAAAAAAAATATTTTGCTTTTTTATCTTTTTAAATATACCTTTTTATTATCGCCCACTTTTCTTATTTATCCTTAAGTTAAGGGCAAAATATATATTTTGATTTTTTTTTTTAACTCTTGTAAATATTCAACTCACTTTTAATCCGAGATAACTTAACGAATAATAACTGCAAGAAAATTTTAGAATAATGGAGGAACATATAAGGGTATATTTGAAACTAAAAAAAAGATATGNAACACCATTACACCACAATTCACCAATTTTTTTTAATGAACCCATGGTCTATCAAAAGAGAGAGTGAGAAACCCAAGAAAAAGGCACTCAAATAGCTTCAAAAAAAAGCCGAAATAGGCGGAAAAGATTGAGATTAGCGCACAAAGGAGCGAGTTTTAGTGCTCGAAACGATCAAATGAGGAGGAAAGAAGCGAACGGATTCATACCCAAGTGAGATCGATGGATGTAGAGCGAGAAAGAGTCCACAATAGAAGAAGCTCTCGCCTCGCTCCTCTCCTTCACCTACACTACCACCATGGAAACTGGAGGAGAGAGAGAGAGAGAGAGAGAGAGAGAGAGAGAGAAAGGGAAAGAGGAGAGAGAAGAGGCCTCCGCTTTAGAGAGAGAGAGAGAGAGAGAGAGAGAGAGAGGGTGAAGAAAAGTAAAAAGGGGGATATACATATACTTGGACTCCTGTGGAGAAATTATTACATGCCAAAGTGTACCCTGGAGACCCTATTTGGACATATGAGCATTTTACTCTATATATATATCTTTTAAATTAAAAAAAAAAAAATGTAATTACTTGTATATCCCTAAAAGAAATTTTGATTTTTGATTTTTGATTTACCCTTTTAAGAAAGTTAATATTAAAAATATTCTTTTAACGTTTCAAATTATTTCTAAGTATATTCGTAGAGTTAAATTCTGTTAGTATATTATTAGCTACGATCGTTATTTCTGTAAAATTACTATTTTATCCTTTTAAATATATTCTTCTACTTTACCAATTTTTCTTATTTGTCCTTAAGTTAAGAACAAAAAAAATATTTTGCTTTTTTGTCCTTTTAAATATACCTTTTTATTATCGCCCACTTTTCTTATTTACCCTTAAGTTAAGGGCAAAAGATGTATTTTGATTTTTTTTTTTAACTCTTGTAAATATTCAACTCACATTTAATCCGAGATAACTTAACGAATAATAACTGCAAGAAAATTTTAGAATAATGGAGGAACATATAAGGGTATATTTGAAACTAAAAAAAAGATATGAATAAATTAGATATTTTTGAAGTTTTGAGAGATATATATGCAATTACTGTTTTAAAAAATATATAAGTATTCTATCGGCATGTGTAATTAATATCTATCATCATCATCTTGTTAGGTTTTTTTTTAGAATAAAATAAATTATCTAATATATTAAATATGTTATTTAATTAAATTATATATTGCCAAGATTTTTATAGAGTGAAAAATTAAATTTCTAAGCAAGAATTTAAGTGTCCATCGACACGGATCGTATCTACCATGTCGTATCGTGCCAATAAAATATCGGCACGATACAGACCTCGTGCCGATGGTACAGCTCAAAATTCTCTATTATTTAATTAATAAATAATTTTCTCAATAAAATTCAAAAGATTTGATAAAAATAAATAATAAATAGTTAAAATATTTTGCTGCTAAAGAAGATAAATATTTCATATTATTATGTATTGGCACACACGAATTTTATGTCACCAGCACGCATCGGTACGGTCCGGCATGCACCGTACCGTATCGTGCTAGTAAGTTTCCGGTACGAACCCATGCCACGACACTTAAATTCTTATTTCTGAGTTTTAATAACTACATAAAATTTTACTACAGACAACACGTATTGCTAAATATTTATCAAGTCTGAACTCGAAACTACTAAGATACTTTTTAACGGTCCGTCCAAGGCTTGGACACGAGTAAATTGAGAGGAGATTAAATGAGAGATTATGAGCGAAGTAGGATTTGAAGTTTTGAATGCTTTAATTGCATGCTAAGATTGTTCCATTTACAGATTTTCTTCTTTTTTTTTAACACAAAACATCAAAAAAAACTTCCTCTACAACACAGACCCTACAAATCTGAATGTGATAACTAAAATGTGCTCTATGATCTAAAATATAAATTTCAAATGCCTATTTCTTATAAATCAACCTAAAACTTTTTTCTGTGCAGATAATTTTAGAACTACTTGATATCTAAGTAATAACTTTTTACGATCATGTTTGTATATTGGGTCAGGTCAGTAACTGAACATCATCATATACCAATCATGGTGAGTAAAAAATAGGGATGTCAGTGGATCGAATTTGGCGCGGATTTTCCAAAACCGAACGGTACTCTCAATTCAAAATCTGAATCTGAACTCGAATCTGATGAGTTTTAAATATCCATATCCAAGCCTGAACCCAACCAAAAACCTGAAACCCTAACTTGAAAACCTAACCGAAACAATTATTTTTCTTTGCCATATTTCAAAATATATTACATTAAATCTATAATTTTAAAATACAAATTTAAATGTAACTTCAAGCATATAAATATAAGCTATGCTCCTATAATATCTATAAAATACCGGGACTCCGGTACTATATTCTTATTTTTGATCTTAGAGTGTTCAAATCAACAATCCATACCGTTAAAACTGATCTAGAGTATTTAAAATTTTTAGAAAACAAATTTTATACTTTTTCAATATAGGTTACTTTATGATCAAACAATTTCAAAACCGTTAATTTTCAATGGTTGCTATGGTGAGTTTGTAATTTAACGGTATAGAAAAATATAAATTTATTCAAATTTTGATAGAAAATACTTTAAATTATCTAAATCAAGGGCATCATCTTTGATCTTGAATTCAAAAGTCCTATTCTTAAATTTTAAAGATCGTTCAATTTCCACCATTCAATTTGCCTTAATTTACTTATTAAGTCAACGATATCGAAAAAAATTAAAATTTTATTTCTAACAACTTTATATACTCTAAATTATATTTAATAATGTGGATCATTGATTTGAGCACCCTAAGATCGAAAATAAGAATATAGTACCGGAGTCTCGGTATTATAGATAGTATAGTAACCTCATTCTATATGTATATCAATCAAGAGTAAATGCTTCTATACTTGTTTTTTTTTTTTTACCGTTGCAATTGATGTGTATTCAACCGGCTCAAAATTATAAATTTTTTTAAAATTGTGACTGCAATAAGTCACCAGAGTCACTTATAGTGGAGAAGCGACTATAGTGTTCACACCGTACCTCAAAAAAAATAAATATTTTGTCTATTTAATAACAATGGGCCATTTAGTCATTTTACAGTCTTACTATTATTTTTGAAGAATTTTTATTTTTTCTTTATTCTTTTTTTCTCTCTCTATTACTTTTCATAATTTGGTATTTCATATAAGTGAAAATTTCAAATGATTTAGATCCATATAATCATTGATTCAAACTTTAGTAAATAGTAATATAAAATCCCTCTAATTATAAATTCATCACTTTTTAAATTTTAAATTTGAATATTATATTCAAATTTACTTATATTAAAAATTTAAGTATTCATATAAACTAACTTTGAAGATATGGTAACAGGAATAATTGTTGTGATTTAGTCTATCTGGTTTAGGTTTGGTTGAGTTCGAAAATTGTGTCCAGTTTGAATTTATAGGATATAGGCATTTTTGATACCGTCGACGTATCGAAGATAAGTTTTGTGATGTTAGTCAGATTCGAAATCCACATTCCTAACTATTTTATTTTTACTCGACCAATAATTCTAATCTTTTTAATTTATATGTTTAAAATTATATTTAAAATATTTATTAGCTCTAACAGTTAAATTATCATTCTGTTTAAAATATTTATTATCTTTACCGGTTTCGGTTCAATAGGTTAAAATCAGATTCTTGATACAATAGGTCAAAGTCTGATCAGTCAAATCAATCGGCTCAATCTAGTTTTTAAATCATTGAATTAAAATTTAAATAGTAATATAAAATTCCTCTAGAGAAATCTAGTTGTATAAATCTTACTCTCTAAATTTTTTATGCATTACGTTTTAAACTGGTGTGAATAAACTGTACTTTAAATCTTGGTAGAAATTTAGTTTTTAAATAGTAATATGAAATTCCTCTAATTTAAATTTCACTTTTAAATTTTAAGTATTTAATTTTTAAAATTTAAAGTCGTCGTATTTAGAAATAAAATTATTTCTAAAATTTCTATAATTTAAATTAATGCATAATTTGAGAAGCACTAAAACATTTAAAGTAGATTCCTAAATTAATGCCTAATAATTGCATAAATTTGGTTAATCCATTAATTTCCTAAATTAGTGCTAATTAATGCATAAATTTAGGACCTCAATTAAAAGTTTCTTTAAATATTGTATTATTTAATTACCAAACTAACCTTGAATAAAATAATCCTTTTATCTGATAAGTATTAAAGTTACATTTTTACCCTCTATTAATCAACGGTTAAGATTTTTTTTATTTTTTTTTTAAAAAAAGTACCGAATTATTTCTCATCAATCAAATTTTGTATCGGGACCCAAATTCGTCGATTTTATATCTGTATCTAAAATTATATTCGTTTCGTTTTATATAAATCTATTTTATTTGGATTTAGATTTGAAAAAAATTTTGGATATCCGTATCCACCCACATTCCTTAGTAAAATGTGTGGGTACACACCTGGTGTACGTGGACAGTAGTAGCTTTCTCCTCATCAGTCAGAGTTCACCAATAAATGATTGGGTGGAAGCAAAAGGCACACTTCACCACACTCCACGCTTTGCTTTAAGCTCCTCCAGTTTCAACTGATACTTTGAGCTACTACATTTGCATTACACTGTTACTTCAGATGGGGACAAAACTCTATTTAAAGAGATAGATGGGGATCATCACTCTCGGCTGAGCCACTGTTTCTGCTACTATTGCAGCCACCGTTTGTCCCTAACCTTATTCGTCTATACAGAATCAGGTTAATTTAGTCGCGCATCAGATGATAACAATATATGGGGCCTAACTTAATTTTCAGAAGATCATTCATTTTATAGCTATTTTACTCCTAATATACTTAACTCTTACCGACCGTCTCTAGAGCAAGTGGTAAAAGACTTGGTGGTTGGTACCCGAGATCCAAGTTCGAATCCTAGTTGATTCACATTTCCAGCTAAGTTTATTTCTAAATAAAATAAACGAAGCGGATAACGTGCTACCTATCTCTCTCAAAAAAAAAAAATAAAAAAATAAAAATACTTAACTCTTTTACCCTCTTGGGCGTAATTATTGTCTAAAAAGTTATAGCTAGATTAAGAGTTTTAACTCTATAATATCTTATATATAGAATTAATTAATTGGGGTTTCACATTCTCTTCTTTTTTAAGTCCTGACGTTCTCGTCAGATTCAATACTAATAATCAACACCCCACTTTCCTGAGAGTCATCCATCCTAAAATTACTCGTCCTACCGCGACTCATCTCACACTTTCGGTTGATGATTGACTTTAACACCAACTGTGACGCCCCACTTTCTATGGGATCACCACCCTACGACTGCTATAATTCTAGTATGCTGAACTCTGTTAAGCTCTTGGGCTTAACTATCGTCCAAAATGTTATAGTCGAATTAAGGATTTTAGCCTAATTGTATCTTATATATAGAATTATCTTATACATAAAATTTTAGCCTAATAAATGAGCTAAAATATTTTGGTCTAGTGGTTTGGATCTAACAAGTTATTATTGTTAGTGGATCATCGTTATATTTAGTATCAGAGACGAATATCAGTCGAAAGTATAAAAGTGAACCACTTTTAGAATTTTAGATCACCTGATAATTCTAGCCTATATATTTGTGACCTTATATTAATATAGTTGTAATAATTTATTTATTTAATATAATCATGCTTTAATATTCAGAATTTTTTTTTTCCCAAATAACGATGAGGCGTAAGATCATTCGCAACTCGAAGTTTCGTGCATGTGCGGTGGATGTGAATAAGTTAAATAATTGGGGTCACTTTACTGTACTTTTATGGACTCAAACGAAAATGTTATGAAAATTTACCAACAAGTCCTCAATATTTAAGAACATTTTATGAAAATATCATAAATATTTTCCTTGCACTGTTGATCCTTATACTTTTGATTTCTCAGTTGGTCATTTCATATTTTATTTTAAACTTTAAAAGATAAAAAAAAAATACAATATCATGCACCCGGTGCCTTAAGGAGTTTAACGCACACGTATTTTATCTTCATTTTTTAATTCTTATAATTTACAGAGTTACGGCATTTTTTACTTAGAAGTTAGACAATTATTTAGTAGATACATATTGTACAAATATATAGACGAATCAAATAACAATTACATGTAAAATTCTTTTCTATCACATTTATATATTTTATATAAAAATAATTGTATCTAATCAAATACCTTTCTGTTGCATAAAAGTATAAAAACAAATTCTTTAAAACACATTTTCAATACAAAATTACTATATTGCTCAAATTAGATATTTTACAATTCGCCGTGGCACAATATGATTTGTTCGGAATATATTTTATGTGTTATAAGTATTAAAAAGAAATTCTTTCATCCATTTTTATTTGAGTATCCAATCTTTTAAAAGTTTGATTTTGGCATCCAATTGTTAAATTTATTAAATTTAAGTCATTTGATGATTCTTTTACTACAAATACTTTGAATAGAATTATAGTCGCATGAATTATATAAAAAATATGCTAATCAAGCTTTCTATAAGTAAATTACTAATTCAAAATTTGAAATATTAGTCATTAAATGGCACGAATAAAATGAATTACAAGATTAAATAGCAAATTTTAAATTTTAAAAGGTTAGATGGTTGAATCAAAATACATTATAGTTCGAATAAGTTTCATAAATTTTTACTGAAAAAGTAATAAAGATATATATATTTTTTTTTCATCTTTTTGTTAATTTGTTAATATGAGAACTGAGATGAAACAAACAAAAAAATTGAAAAAACCTTAGCATCAAAGTCATTAACTTCCATCAAACAAATAAGGGTGAAAAATAACTTTTGGATTGGAAATTGAATCTGTTCGGAATAGATTTGTTCGGATTAAATTAAGGCTCATAATATTCTTTGGATTTTTAGTATTTATAAAAAAAAAAAAGTTGACAAGACAATGACCAATTTTTGACCCTTGGATAAATAGAGTGTAAGATTTACACTCCTTTTGAGTATATCAGTAGCATTACTCATATTTTTAAGAATAAAATATATAAGACGGTCTGAACTTTAGTTCTTCACAAGTAGGCTCCTAAACTTTTAATTTTGACAATTACATCTCTGAAACATTATCAAATAGTGCAATAGGTCTTACTTTTTTAGTGAACTTACTAATTACAAGTTGTTTTAATTGGACGTCATGTACATAATCCTGTAAGATTTTAAAATATGTATATATAATATATAAAAATTTCTTCCAATTGTGATAATTTGGTATGACAAGTAAAGAATAAGTTAAGCCAAGCTTAATTTTTATCGCATTTTTTATATAATAAAGAATACAAAAATATATCTGTTTGTACTTTAAAGCCTTATAAGACTATGTTTGACTAAAACTATTGTGTAATTAATAACTTTAATTGAGAAGAGGGACTTAGTGAACTATTTGATAAAGTTTATGAGACGAAATTGTCCAAATTAATAGTTTAGAGACCTACTCAAAAAAGAACTAAAGTTCAGAAGGTCTCTGTACATTTTACCCTATTTTTAAATTACTTTAATTCAACTTAAGTCATTTTTAATAGGGTAATAGGGTTAATTTCATAAAACTCCCTGTAAAAGTGTCGAATAGCAAATAAATCACTACAAAGCTTAAGCATTCAGATTTATTCCTCCAAAAATTCTATAATTTGCGAATATATCTCTCCAAAAGTTCTGATATATTCATATTTGTTCGTATTGTTTGATTCGCCATTAGTTTTTTAATAATCGGTGCGTAGAATAACTATTTTACCGTTACAAATTTATTCCTGGCCGAAAAAACATATCTTTCTTTTTTTCTCTCTCCTCTCTCCTTGTCTTCGCTATCGCCCACAACATACCTCATCTTCGGGCCTCGCCTTCGATGCCACCATCCCCGCCAATCTCGGCATCACCACAAATAAAGAGAAGAGGATGAAAAAGATGACGAGTCTCAATATTACAATACAATTAAATATATATAAAGCATAAAAAGGTCATTTTACTATTTACCTAACCGTGATTAGCTTTTTTTTTATTCATAATTATCTAAATTATAACAACAGAAAGGTATATTTACATACGGAAGAACTTTTGAAAGAATAAATTTAATAACTTAAATTTTATAAAAACTTATTTACTACTTAATATTCTTATTATAGAAAGTGGCATGCAACTATTCCATTTTTTTTGTATTTTTTTTAATATGGAAGTCATTTTCAGGTGAACTGTAGTGCAATTTTCCGGTCTCTTTCCGACGTTCTTGATTTCTCTTTTTGCCCTGCTGCTGATAATTTTTTTTTTTTTTTTTTTTTTTGTGTCCCTTTTGTCCTGTTTTGCAAAGGAGGGCTAATTATTATTTAAAGCAAGTTGCTATTCAAGTGGGTCTCAATTACATTATGCCCGTGTTGGCTTAAAGCAACCGACCACTCCTGCTATCACTATCTCGCCAAAAGTAGTAGTAGACGAGTAGTAGCTCTGCTTCTATTTGATGATTGATACATATACAAGTGAACAGCATATTTATATTTCATTTATGGGAAAACTTCAAAAACCCCCCCTGTGATTTCGTAGTTTCTCAGTTTGCCCCCCTGTAGTTTAAAATGTATCAATTTGTTCCCCTATGGTTTCGTTTTTATCTTTTCGGTAGCTTTTTCATTAATATTTCATTAAATTATATACAAAAAATTTCAGATACCTATTTAGATTTATCAAATATTCACTTTAGTACTCTTTAATTTTAACTTTATCACTGATTTAAGAAAAAAAATAATGAAATTGATAAGAAAAAGAGAAAAAAGAAACCACAGGGAGACAAATTGATACATTTTAAACCACAGGAGGGGCAAAGTGAGAAACTACGAAATCACAAGGGGGTTTTTTGAAGTTTTCCCTTCATTTATTAACTTACATCTTATTATTATGTTACAAGAAGCTAGTTTGGCATTATTATTATCATTTTTTTTTTTTTTTGCACTTTTATGAACATAAGTTTCGCATCGTCGGGTAATCTGACGGATGAATGCTCTGATGGATGATTAGCTGGATCGCGCGAGAGAAATGATTACCTACCTTCGAAATAAAATATTAACTAAAATACAGAATATTTTATTATAAATACCCATTTTTTTACCTTTTCACCCCGGCTTTCAATCGAGCTCCGTTGCCACCTATTTATTTTCGATGATAGAGCCTCCGAATCGATGACCGGCACTGTTGAATATGATCTATACCACTTGAAGTATTTGGAAACTAAATTTTAAATCTTTTCGACATCATTGACCCAAAAGGTTTCAAAATTTATAATTTTTAATAATCGATATAAAACGTTTTTTTGTTTAACGGTGTAAAGATATCCAAATCAATTAAATTTTGATTAAAAAATTTTTAAAATTACTTAGAACAAGTCGATCTTGATTACAAGATTCCTATTATCACTTTTTAGATGATGTTCATTTTCAGCCTTTAATTTTTGTGTCCACTTGATGGCCAACTGAACGATGTCGATAAAGCATGAAATTTGATTTCTAGAAGCTTCAAATAGTATAAATCATATTCAACGGTGCCGATCGTGGATTTGAAGGCTCCATTATCATCGAAAATAAATGTGTGGCATCAGAAAGAAATTGAAATATGCGTAATAAATAAATTACCAAAAAAAGATCTGGTCCAAAGACCTCTACATATCTTGTCAACCAAGCAAATCCGGATAATCTATTGATGGCCATACATAAAACAGAGAGTAGCAATTACAGGCCCTCATTGATGAGGAGAATGATGTGAGAGGACTAAATTGTAATTGAAATTTTATAAAGTCGAACAACAACGTTATCTGGTGATAAGGCTTGCTACTGACACAGACAATTTTTCGCCGTCCAAGCAAATAATCTTGTTTAACAAAAGAAACTTGATTGCGACGACGAATAAACATTACCAGAAAAAGAAAAAAGAAAAGATGGATACCAAAAATAAAAGTAGGATGAAATGAAAGCTGGGGACCAGCTATGATCCTGATGTTTTCGCACACACGGCTCCGGTTATATGCAGTTCATTGCAGACAATAAGATTGAGAAATGAAAACCCAATCACATAGCGAAAATACTATAATCTTTAGTACATGTGGAGATTATAGATATAAACCCTGGAACAGTACATGTAGAGATAAAAGCAGTGGAAAAAACTTTTAATATCTATAAATGAGGATTATACCACACAACAACAACAACTTAAAATATAAATACAGAAAAGAAGAAAAGGGTAATACGCACAATCAAGAGAGCTCTAAGGACTCGACAACTCTTCGGGCCTGGATGCGAAGGGCCGTCTGCCTCTGCTCTGCATCTAGGGTTGAACCAAACTGGCTCGCGGCCCAAATAAGAGATGCACACTTCTCTCCTAGAAGCCGCCTTATATCTTCCTGTATGTTCGCCAAGGGAGAGTTCTCCTTCCCATTTAGATTTCCGATGAGTAGCAAAAGGAACTCACCGCATTTTAATCTGCACCCGAGAGAAAGGGAAAAAAAAAAAAAAAACCACAGGCAATTAGAAGCTAGGTCCCAGACACACGCAGATGTTTTTGAGAGCATAAATAGGTCTCAAATTAATAAGAAAATGTTCGAATAAATTTTGGGTCGCGAGACCATATATGGTTCTTTCTCCATATTTTACGGGATAAATGCACCAGAACAATCTGAACTTGTTCTGAACTCGCGCCTATTCGCAGATAGTCAACTAAACTTTAAAAATTTTGTAATTTGCCACCAAAACTACTAATTTTTTTTTTTTTTTTTTTTTACATTTAGCTCCCTCATTATTTTTTTTCTCAAATAATCCTATAAAATTTATAAATATAAAATTTATATTTGCAAAGATGTGTANTTTAGCTGCCTAAGTCTGTATTTTATCAATTCAAAGTGAGGAGCAATCGCTAAATGGTTAAGAAACAACAATGGATGCACATCAGCAATATAGCAAGAGTCTTTTTCGCGTTAAACTTTAATCTTGCAGTAAAGAAATTACTCTTTATCATTTAATTTGTTAAAAATCCAAAGTGATAATTATGGTCAACTTTATCCAAATGAACGATTTCTGGCATCAAGAAGAGTCATCTATACCAACTGCAGGTGTGTCCTTTATTGTTTCGTCACCATTTGGCTAATATAAGCGCCTGTTTCGCTTTGCAGATGCGCCCGTGTTTGTGGCAGGCAACCGCAAGACCAAGCCTTTTTGAGAAAGCTCCGATTTCAGAGCTTTCTCGAAAGCTCTGCCATGCGGTCACGAGCGGGCCGCACCGCCAGGCCAAACATGGTCCAAGTCTCCTCAAATTGATGAGTTATAGATTTAGGTGGTTAATTTGCAAAAAAAAAAGGCAGTGAATCTGAAATTTTCAAGTTTGGATGACTGTGTAAACGGGCAAAAGTTCAAGTGGCTCTAGCGCATTTAAGTCCATATATAAAATAATAGATGACGCTTTGTGGGGCCCATGAACGGCAATGACTATAGAGTTGGAAATAAGACGAGCAGTCCACACGTCTTTCTTTTGCCCATATGTCATCCCTTTCTTCCTCACGATTTCCAAGCGCAAGTCCTCAAAATATTTATGAAATAATAGGAGTCCAGAATATTTAATCCAAATATGGAGTCTAATGTGCTGTAATTTTCAAATGTATGTTTAATAAAAATAGAAGTGTTTCTGCATGCCCTTGTCTATCATCCGTTTTCATTTCTTATATTCATCTATTTGTTTCCTCCTTCTCTGTTTCATCCTTTTGGACGCATCTTCATCACCTCCTTGACTTCTTCAACTATGCAAACTGAACCAAATATTCATTTCCTAGCTATTAACTCGCCTGATGCATGTAGTCTTAGACCCTCTCATTTAAGCCTTCAAATTGCAAGTATATCATGACTTATGAGTATTTTTTTTAGCAACATGAAAATGCATGTTTCTAGTAGTTCAAAGTTGCATTTCAGAAAGAAAAACTAAAATTTACTTAGTATAAGGAGGAGGCGACTTTGAATTGCACTAACTATAAGGAGATGCCCTTATTTATGTAATTGGACACGACCCTGATCTGTCTGACTAAATAAAAACTTTTCTTTTCATTTCTTCTTTTCTTCGAAAGTATATATGGGCAAGAAAAGTCATACTTTCTCAATTAACATCGATATAATCGCAATAGCAAAAACAACTAGGCAAAACAAATAAAATGAAATATGAAGACAGAAGGAAACAAGATTTTACATAGTACAAGGAAAAAGATAACTTAACTTAAAGATAATCAGAACTGACCTTAGAATTTCGTCTGCTTGCTCGTCCTTTATAAGCTCCGCAATTTTTTCAACCCCATGGCATTCCGCAAAATCCTACAAAATGAAATTCATTCACCAATATGAGAGAGAGAGAGAGAGAGAGAGAGAGATTGCCTCTATCACAGGCATAGTTCAATCGTAGAGCCTCATAGGCAGATAATTCATCAATTAAGTCATAGTTGGTTCCTTCGTCAACCACGATGAGATGGATAGGATAAAACGAGTGAGCAGTGTTGAAAAAGAATAAAGGTTTAGTGATTCAAAGTCCGCATTCATGAGAGCGGATTATCGAATCTGATAGGGTCAAACAAGAATGTTTGATGGGATTATCAAAACCCACCTAAAAAGTTGGAATTGAACAGGATTGAAATCAAGCACACCTTTGGAGCCGACTGGACTCTCCCTGCCTCCATGGCACAAGAACCTCACACTCCGATTGCATTTGTCTTATCCTATCCTATCCAATCTTGGGTGCCAAATAGGCCCATTAGGGTTTCTTTCTCAAGATACAACTTGAAATACTTATTAAAGGAGACAACTAACAGAGACTAAACGAAGAGACCTATAATCAGCTTCAGATATTGGCAAAATGTGAGACAACTTGTAATCTCAAGGCTGTGCCATTTGGAAATTTAGCATTGTTTCATAAGCAAACTACTAAACTTTCAGAAGCTCCATCTGTTAGGTTTTTATGCACGTCAACTAAAAAGTCGACCATTTTTTGTTGAATTTAACAATTATGTCCACTCAGCCAGTTTCAGTTTACATATTGGTGGCACAAATAATCACCTATCTTTGAGAGCATGAGAAGACAAATCAAATTGCCTAGTACGAGCGCCATGAGATAATTATACCACCAAGAAACCTTTTGTTAAATTGAAAGTTAATAAGGCCCAACCATGTTGCAAATAATCTAAAAAGATGGGAGGGGTGTAATTGTTAGCAATAAGGAAGAATATTAAATCGTCCATCAAAAGCTTGATCATCACGAGCATATAGAACAGGCTAGGACATGTTTATCACCACAACTGACTACAAAGTAACAAGATAGGATAGGGATTACACTTTAGAAACAACCGCTTAAATATCAAAACATAAAAAATGAAACATGATTATCCAGTAAGAAATATCAAAATGATAACTGCAAATGTTATAATTAGAATCAATCAATGTTTTTTGCACACACGTCTCATTCATTTTAAGGTAACAAGCAAATCTGCTTCGAAAGGTGTTGCATCTACCACCTCATTTGCAGTAAGGCGCTGTTTGGTTCCTCAAAAAAGTATGGAAAAAGTTCCTCTAAAAAAGGTTTTCTGTGGACAATTCCTTTTTCAGTTTTCGGTCCGTTGGATTCCAAGAAAAATTAGCTTTTTTGGGAAGCTTTTATTTTTCAGATTTTATGGAAAACTAGTATTTTTGGGGCCTAAAAAAATTGGAAAACGAAAACACTAGTTTTCCATAAAATCTGGAAACAAGTTTTCCGAAAAAGCTAGTTTTCCTTTAAACCAAACGGACGAAAAACTTAAAAAGAGATTTTCGAAAAAAAGTATTCCACAGTTTTCCGTAGAACTAAACAGCCCCTAATTGATAGAGAAGGGAAAATCTGTGTGAATGTGATCATAATGCTGTAATCTTTTCCTATGAAAAGTAGCTTGATGGATGTCATATATACATTGGTCTGCCCTGAGGACTAGTGAGCCAAAAAAGAAATCTCTAATTAACAGTGTTAGAATGGTAGCATACCATCTGATTGGAGGAAGACTCCAACATTAATGCTATTAGAGCATCCAAGCATGCCTCTTGTTCAGGTATTCCTCGGTTTGATAATATATTCACAAGTACCTGCACCAGATGAACATTCTTAGCTTCTTACTAGAATAGGAAATTAAGCACGAGTCCAGAATTTCACATGATTTCATCAATGCTATTTAGAAGCTTTAATATGACAAAATAAGTGCATGCAAGCATTTTTTTTTCTCAATAGTTTGGTCAAACATCTACAAGAATTTCCTTTCTCAATAGTTTGGTCAAAACATCAGCACTGTGCATGATCACCTAATCCTGTTGCAGCTAAGTTAAATTTATCATTAAGCTTTCAAAAGGTTTGATCTAGATTTTAGATTCCCACTGATATTTCAATTGTCAAACTGACCATTCCCTAGAACACGGTCGAATTTTCACCCTAGAAATCTTTCTTCCGAGTATGCCAGACTTCAAACTACAAAATGAAATAAGCTATGATAATGTCAAACTTATATTTTTTTCATTTATATTAGTTTCTCATTCTCATTATTAGCATTAATTTTAAATTCTCAACTACCAGGACATGAAAAAAAAAAATCCTTCACCAACAGAACTGGCAATACTAAAACTAATTCCGTGACTCTCTAACTAGAAGTGAACCGACCTTTAGATTTCTGAAAAAAGAAAAGAAAACAAAGACATAGAGATATACTAGCATTTGCATTCAGGATTAAGCATATAACACCTAGCAAGCTGTACCTTAACTGCCTTGTATTTGTAGGCCAAAGCCGCACTTCCACTATGTAAAAGACAACAACCTTCTAAAACTCTAAGAGCAAGTGCAACTTCAGAGTCTGTCGGAGGACTAGTAATCTTCACCGGCTCCACTCCAAATATGTGATTCAGAGTCACATCGGGGTTCTCTTTGCGCGGATGCAAAGTATTCTGAAATAGAACAGGAATCACTGTTACAGAACATAACCTTGTTAGTAGGAGAACTTCTTCCAAAGATCTTAGTCAGGAGTAAAAAGGATACATTATGACAATCTATCATAGGAGAAACTAGCATTCCAGGTATAAAGCTAAGCATCAGGTAACATCTGAAACAGCCAAGGCAGGCTAATCTAAATTAAAGAATTAAACTTCGAAGCTCAAGAATAACTGGTGTATTCTACAGCTTAATCAGGGCAAAATAATGCATAACCAAAAAAGCAAAAAAAATTACTCGCCAACTAGCATTACAGACTGCTTTCTCGAGTCTCAACAAATTTACACCCCTCAGTAGTTAGGCACCAAATTCTGTTAGGCAGACAAGGAAGACCAAACCGACTTAAACTTAATGATATTACATAATCATCAGAAGCTATTTAACCGAAAAGTTGAGCTATTAGCTTTGGGTCCAATATCAATGTATCCAGTACTAATGTATCAAACGTTAAATTGTTTTCTCATCTTTTTATATGGGATTGTTCTTCACCTATAAACTAGATGTCATGAACACAGACACGGGACATGCGACATGACACGACTCGAACATGACGACTCGACAGCTTCCGAAAAATTAGGACATGAACATAGGATGGACACCGCTAATAAATTATAATGTTATTAATATAATAGTATATATTTATTATGTATAGAGTACTAATTTTGCTAAAATATTATTATATTTCTCATACGAATGAAAATTAATAAAATTCTCATTGATTGTTCATATATTTTAAGGAAAGAAATTCTCCACGATAAAAAAATTGTATGCATTCATCAAAAAGCCAAAATATTTATCATCTTATATTATATATGCGTAAAAGAAAGTAAAATAAAAACGCATTTTTTAATAACATGCGCTATGGACCTGCATCGTATTCGACACGGACACGCGAGATTTATAGAAGTGTCGTGATACATAGCCTATGAAACACCAATAATCGCCTGCTAACATGTGAATTAGCCAACTACCCGCTGATTCCCATACACTACTCCTCACCAAGCTTTGTACCGACTTACTCAACTTTTTATCCCCATCACTGCTCTACACAAGTCATCACAAACACATTCATCTAGGCCTATGTGCCTAACTCACGCTTTGGTGCACCAAACCAACATACGCATGCCGTAACCTAGGGCCTTACTCTATTGAGTAAATCATACGGCTATGCTACATTAGTTGTTACCATGACTCCACCCCAACAGCCGGTATGTCCACAGGAGCCACCAATTGGCCGCACCATACCACATTATTACCACTTACTAGAGCAGTCGAGTACCTTTAGGCCGCCTGCTTTGATACCAATTGGCAGGGAGAGAAGGAAGCCAAGCCCACATTAGAAGCAATTCAACTATGGGACTACTCTTCACAAGTGATTAACCCAAAAAATTCTATTAATCAACAAATTCTCCAGGGCAAGGTCAGTTAAACAGATGGGGACAACAATCTACCTAATATCTCTTCCTTCTTAGTTTAGAGTCCTCCTTGAAAGACAATACCCCAGAGCTCGAATCAGTTCACACAAGTCTCATTACACTTCCCATGCAAAGAATCTCCCTAGCTGAAGATTCCAAAGTTATGATGAGCGAAAGCTATGATTGCTTCAAGCTACTAACCTCCGATGATGCATTTCAA
The DNA here is from genome assembly GCF_001540865.1 of Ananas comosus. Taxonomy (NCBI): domain Eukaryota; kingdom Viridiplantae; phylum Streptophyta; class Magnoliopsida; order Poales; family Bromeliaceae; genus Ananas; species Ananas comosus. The sequence goes on along the minus strand of NC_033642.1, from coordinate 6,726,025 downwards.
GTTAGAGCAACACTCTGTAGCCAATCCTTTAACTGCAATGTTCATCGGAGAGATGTCTTTTGCTGGGGGTCATATACTCAACACAAAATGCTAGAGAATCATTCTTAAATTGATCGCTAGCTGGACCACAAAATCCGTCATAATTATTCCATGGAGCCTTCTTCAACTTTTGATTTACTGCCTTATACAGCAACGCTGATATGACACCCTAGTTCTATTTATGAGATATAATAGGACTAACCATTTTAATCAGACCATAGTATTTTGGGTGGTGGTTAGTCCCAAGAGGTTAAGAGGGTTAAGCGCGCTAGAGCTAGTCAAAAGAAAGATAACTCTCTAGGAAGCGGGCGTCGTATTTGGTATCACAACCAATCACCATCCGGAAATGTGAGATGAGTCTCGGCTGAACCAGAGTTATACAGGCAAAGCGTGACTCCCTAGCTGATAACCATTGTGGGTGGCGCGCGGCTCCCCATAAGGTCGGCTAAAGGCTAACGAGATTAGTCTCACTTCGCCTGATGCTTGAGCCTGACAAGAAGGAGGAGGATTGCGACACCCCCAGGATTTTAAATAGCCCTATATATGAAATATAATAGGACTAACCCTCTTAATCCAGTTGTAGCATTTTGAGTGTTGGCTAGGCCCAAAAAGTTATGAAGGTTAAGTATGGTAGGGTTAGAGTAGTCTTAGAATGAGTGACCCTCTGGGAAGCAGGGCGTCTCAGCTGATCAAGCGCTCTGCCTGTTTAGCAGCCAGGCGTACGAATTTCACACTGGCACCCCCAATAATACACGCGCCAATCTTCCAGGGCCTATTAGGATCCATGAACATACATCGTTCGGCAAACATCCTTAAACGGCTATGAGGGCATTGAAAGGGTCCAATAACAAATCAATTTGGAAGGGCGAGAGAAATCGAGAGGACTATGGAAACCCTAGACTGGAAGAAGGAAAGGCGAGGAAGAGAGAAACCTTGGAGGTCGGGGAGGGACTGGGAGTGGCGGAAGAGGCGGAGGGACTCGTCGGAGGCGGCGGCCGCGGCGGAGGAGCGGAGGAACTTGAGGAGGCGGCGGAGGCCGCGGGTGCGGAGGAAGGAGAAGTCCGCCTGGGCGTCGCGGAGGCCGGAGCGGAGGGCCAGCGTCACCTCCCGGTAGACCCGCCGCCGGCTCAGCGCCGCCACCAGATCCCCCACCGCCGCAGCCGCCGCCGCCGCCGACTCCTCCCCGTCCGCACCCGCCGGCGGAGGCCCCGATCCCGAGGCCTCGCCGCCGTCTGCCTCCGCCTTCCGGATCATTCCACTGGCGGACGAGTCCCTCAGTGAGGGAAGGCTGCTGCTGGGTGCCTCTTTCGCGATCGAGGGCGTAGTCGCAGATGATTCACATGTTTGTTTCCCCGTAATTATTATCATCATCATTAATTAATTTAAGCTTGAAAATGAATTTTAATTAACCAAATTTAAATTTTTTTTTTTTTTCTGTTGGCCAATATTTTAAAACTAAAATAGTGATTTTGCATTAAAAAATATTATTAGTTTTGCAACTTTGTAAATATGGGTCGCTTTTTTGAATTCACAAAAATTTCTAATTTTAAATTTTTTTAACATTATATTTAAAATTTTGCCTTATTATTTTAATATTTTAACTTTTAGTTTGAAATTAAATTATAAATTTAATTTTATATTTTGAGGTGAAAACTCATTTGTAAATTATTTTTATATTTTGTATTTTAATTTGAATTTTAATTTTAATTTTATTTTGACCAATTTGCAAAAAAATATTCAATAGTTTTGAGATTTTGTAAAATTAGGCCACCATTTTGGATTTTGCAAATTTGGTTCAAATTTTTAAAAAATCGATCAAAATATTCTTATTTCTTTCTCTCTCTCTTTTTTTTCTCATTTTTTTTTTTTATTTTCTTCGAAGAAAGTAGCGGAGGCGGAGGCGGAGGCGGCCCGCCTCGCCTTCTACCCCATGCGCCCTCGCCCTCACCCGCGCCTTCGCAACCCGCGTCCTCCTCACCTCCGACCCCATTAGGGCTGCACTCGTCGCCGCCCTATAGGACCACTACAAGAAATATCATATTTCTTGGCCGTCAAAACTGCCAGCAAAAGTAGCCAAAACTGCTACTAAAGATCAATCTTGGCATTTTCTAAATTGCCAGTAATGCAACTGTCGGCAAAAATAAATTGCCGGCAAAGCAATATTTACTGGCAATTTGAAGTGCTGATAAATAGTAATTACTGGCAATTTGAAGTGCTAAAAATACTATTTATCTTGGCAATTTATATGCCATCAAATGAGAAACTGGTGGCTTTTTCAATAACTAGCAAATAATTATTTCCTGGCAATCCAAATTACCATCAAAACTATTATTTGGCAACAGCTAAAATCACCAACAAAAATATTATTTCAAACAATCTAAAATGCTAGCAAATAGTATTTTCCACTAGTTCAGAAAATCACAAAAAGAATTTATTTTTTTAATTATTCACCAATAAATGTCACAATTTTCTCTTTAGCGTCAAAGAGTCATTCAATACTAGAAGTTCATCAATTTTATATACTGAAGCAAGCAGGTCAATATATTAAGTAAATTTCATTGATATAAAAAGTTTTACATTATAATCTATAGGCCACAGGTACTTTAAAAATAAGTTTAAGCCAAGACTTGATTTAAACTATTAACAATTGAGCCATACAATAAAAAAGACTTCAAAAAAAATTTTATATAAACTGTTTGAAACTCAAAAGGTCTGAAACAACAAATACAATATCTATAAGCCACTCAAAACAAAAAAAAAATGTTTGCATAACATGCCAATCAATTGGCTTCAAAGCGGCTATCTCCAAAACATTCTTAAGATCACATAGCTTCTTCATCTTCCATCTTCTTTAACCTATCACAATGGAAAAAAGATAGTATTCAATTATCTAGTTCATATTTTGTATGAAAAGAATAGTTGATTAATATATATAAACATAAACATAAAACTTACAAGAAAAGAAGGCCAAGCAATTGATTTTCGAGCAGCATCACCGATTGTCTTCAAATTTTGGAAATTACGAATCAGGCTCTCATTGGGCATTATAGCAACCTCAACATAGACCTCCCAATACTGTTGGCCTAGTCGTTCTCCTCCAACTATAGTAGATGGGTCTCTACTAAATAGAATTCCTCGTGCGACATGACGATGAGGTTTTCCAAGAGACATTAATGTCACTTCTTTTCCACCCTATATACCATGTTCAAGCATTATAAATGACATTTTATGACAAATATGTAATTAGTTAAACATAGTTGAAATGTTGTAAAAAGATTCAAAATTATAACTTACTTCATCTCGAGATATTTCTTATTGCGATCTCATTTTCTTGTAATGTATCTATAATATTGAGAGAATTTATTCAAAATTAAGCATTAGAATACATATTTATCACAAATTAAATCATCAAAAATGAATTTGGAGAGTGTCTACATAATTTGCTATGAAATAATCTAAAAACAAACCCTATGAGTCGGAATTGCATGAGTGGATGATGACGACGAAGACCATTCCTCTCTTTCAAGTTTGTTGATACCGTCTTCATTTGCATTGGTAAAGTTCTATAGATTTAATAGTTGAACAAATTAAACAAAAAAATTAAAATTATATGTACAAAATACATAAGAAATGGTAAAACTATACCTGTCTAGTGTTCATAGAATTAGATTGGTGAAAATCATTTGGGCTTCGTTGCCAAGCATCCATCTTCGCTTCCATTTTTGCTAAATTCTTATAAATATAAAAATAAAATTATATAAAATTATATATATATATATATATATATATATAATTTTATATAATTTTATTTTTATATTTATAAGAATTTAGCAAAAATGGAAGCGAAGATGGATGCTTGGCAACGAAGCCCAAATGATTTTCACCAATCTAATTCTATGAACACTAGACAGGTATAGTTTTACCATTTCTTATGTATTTTGTACATATAATTTTAATTTTTTTGTTTAATTTGTTCAACTATTAAATCTATAGAACTTTACCAATGCAAATGAAGACGGTATCAACAAACTTGAAAGAGAGGAATGGTCTTCGTCGTCATCATCCACTCATGCAATTCCGACTCATAGGGTTTGTTTTTAGATTATTTCATAGCAAATTATGTAGACACTCTCCAAATTCATTTTTGATGATTTAATTTGTGATAAATATGTATTCTAATGCTTAATTTTGAATAAATTCTCTCAATATTATAGATACATTACAAGAAAATGAGATCGCAATAAGAAATATCTCGAGATGAAGTAAGTTATAATTTTGAATCTTTTTACAACATTTCAACTATGTTTAACTAATTACATATTTGTCATAAAATGTCATTTATAATGCTTGAACATGGTATATAGGGTGGAAAAGAAGTGACATTAATGTCTCTTGGAAAACCTCATCGTCATGTCGCACGAGGAATTCTATTTAGTAGAGACCCATCTACTATAGTTGGAGGAGAACGACTAGGCCAACAGTNACTAAAAATTAAATAATAAAAATTTATATTATATATATAATTATTTATTTATTTATATAAATATAAATTATATAAATATAAAATATATGTATTCGAACTTTTTTCGAGCCGAACACGACCTGGCTCGCGAGCAGCGAGCTGGATTGCCACCCCTAGCGTAGAGGAGGGCGAGGGTGAGGGGGAGAGCACACGGGGCAGAGGTCAGGCGGGGGCCGCCTTCGCCCCCGTCGCCTTTTTTAAGGAAAATTTATTTTAAAAAAAAGAACGTGAGAAAAAAAAGAGAGAAAAAAATAAAAAAGAAGTAAGAGAAATTGGAAAAAGAAGATAAAATTATACTATTTTAGAAGAACGATGCACTGTTATAAACGTAAGTTGTATTCTTTAAAATAAAAATTACACACTTTAAACGAAAATTGCACTCTTTGAGAAATGGCTATACAATTTCTCAAAAAACAGTATAACTATCTCCCAAAGAGTGCAATTTTTATTTAAAGAGTATAACTTTTATTTTAAAAGGTACGATTTATATTTATAATAGTGCAACGTTCTTCTAAAATATTGCAACTTCATCTTCTTCTTTCTTCTTTTTTAGTTCTTTTTTTATTATTCTCTAATTTTTAGCCTTTAGTTTTTGTTTTTTGTTTTAAGCAAACAGAAGTGCTTGACCAGAGATGCTCTTGTGCACTCCCTGCTTTCCTTGCCTCCGACCACACTGAGGCCGCGCTTGCCGCCTCCCGTCGTCGTTCTCTTATCCATCTCCACCTCGCTCCTCGCCTACTCCGGGTGGGCGTGGTGGGCCACGTGCTCCCTCCTTCACTGGTGCACTTTTCAGCATTAAGAAGTGCTTTCTCTTTGTCATCGGTGGTGGTGGTGAGGACGCGGGTTTCCAGAATGGGTTTGGTGAGTGAAAAATCTGCTGCATTGGAGATGAAGGGCAAAGGCAGAGGAAGAAGACGCGGTGCCGTCCTCGTTACCGTCGTTGGGGGTCACAGAGGTGATGCAGGAGGTTCGGAAAGAAAAAAAACAAAAGCTCAGCAGGGTCAGAGACAAGAAGGGCAGGATGAGCAGGCGCAAACGAGGGCGCATGGGGTGGAGGCAAGGCGAGACGTTTCGAAGGGCGACGACGAGCGCAGCTTCGGCGAGGTCTGAAGCAAGGAGGGCGGCATGTGTGCAGGCGCGGGAGAGGGTGCGTGAGTGCTGGCGAGGGCGAGGGAGTGCAGAGTAGAGGCGAGGTGGGTCGCCTTCGCCTTTGCCGCCCTCTTCGAAAAGAATAAGAAAAAGAACGTGAGAAAAAAAGGCCTTTCAAACATATGTTCTCCCATAAGTGCATAAAAATATAATTCAATTAATTTGTATTAATAATTGGCCCAAATCTTTACAGAAACCTTTCAAACATATTGATTCATGTACAGAAGCAATCATAGGTCATAAACATCATCATCGCAAATGAATAACTCAGCAAGAAAACTATTTTTCAACTCTCTTAGTATTACTAAATGAATGACTCAATCCTCATGGTCTCAGGCTACAATGCCAAGAAATTTCAAAAATAGTAGTAAATCATCATGTGATAATTTCACAAACAACCACTCAAAATATAAATTTACAAAACATATAGTTTGTGAATTTTCAATAAAATAATTCAAAAAAATAATTCCAAACCCATTCAAAAACCAAACAATAAAATCTAAAAAAGTTAGCAGAATTGGCAAAGGGGCAAACGATCTGATCCTCTCACACCGCAACAAAAGCGGCAATAGCGAACGGCGAGAAGGGGAATATTTCGGCAAGCGGCGATGAAGGCGAAAGAGATGGGGTACAGGAACAAGAAAGAGAGGCCAGAGAAGAAATCTTGGGGAATTAAGGTGACGTGAAGTTTTCCAAGATTTAATTCGAAGAGGGCTTTTTTTTCCTTACATACGAAGGAAAAAGAAAAGGTTGCATGACTAGCACCGGTGATTTTATTTTTTTTAAATTTTGATATGATGGTATAACTTAGAAAAAAGTTTAATAATTAATTTATTAAGGACAATTATTTTAAAGTGCGATCAATAATTAATTTTTATTTATTTTTTTTGTAAGAGCCATCAAAATAGTGCAATAAAAAATACAGTCATCAACTAGAAGCCATACTCTACCCGCTGTATGATGCTAGTTCAGACTAATGCAACATTCATGATTAATTAGATTGTTCACACATCCTATCTGATTATTTTTTTTAATTATTTTTATTATTAGAGAGAGCCGGTAAGCCAACCCGCACTATCACGCACACACACCACAACGGGGAGAGTGAGGGACTAAATCCTCCTAGAGAGAAATGCACCACAGGGGATTCGATTTCCCCACTCTAGAGATCCTCTCCTAGAGGTAGAACCACCGGACTCATCCAGTGGTTTTTAGTTGGCTAATTATTAATGATGTAACATAAGTGTTATATTGTACGCTTCCTTTTTTTTTTGGTGCCTCTCTCTATTTGCAACCCCGCTTCTAAAAAAATAAAAAGAGGAAGGAAAAAAGAAGTTCCCTATTCGGCACTCATGCCTAAAGAAAAAGAGAGCGAGAGGAGAAACAATAGTCTTTCCCTCTTCACCTCTGACAAAGCCTCGTCCACACCAAACCCTAACCTAAATGATCGACATTCACTAGGTCGAGGAGCCTCTCTACTCCCTCATACGAGGACTCCGTTAAAGGTATGAACCCAATCTCTCTTCGTTTTCTCGCCATTTTGTGTGGTTGCCATTTTTGAGGCCACTCCAAGCACCTCTCTAATAATGCTCTAATTTTGGTTTCCGAATGATGTTATTATTGTTTGATCGATTTAGAGGTGGGTAGGATCGTAGGAGAGTAGTTTGCTGCTATTATTTTCATGATCATGCTATACGTCTAGTTTCTAAGTAATACTAATAGAGACTGCAACTGGGAGTAATCCTAGGGTAGCAGCAGCGGTGACTAGTATAGCGTTCGATGGACGCAGAAGCTTCAATTTGCTAACGAAAGTAGCAGTTAGGGGCATTTTGATGTAGTGTTTCTTGTACTAGTATTTGACTTAATGTTTAGCACTGGATTACGAGTAATTCTGCCAAGATTACTATGTTTGGTTCATCCAATATGTAATCTGTTCGGTATTACAGCGGAGGAAAAAAAAGACCCTTTTGTTTAGCATTTTTTTTTTGGAATTTTGATATGACGGTACAACTTCTAAAAAAATAAGTTTAATAATTAATTTATTAAGGGCAATTATTTTAAAGTGCCATCAATAATTAATTTTTATTTTTTTTTCATAAGAGCCGCCAAAATAATGCCACAAAAAAAATAGTCGTCAACTAGGAGCCATACTCTACCCACTGTATGATGCTAGCTCAGATTGATGCAACGTTCCTAATGAATTAGATTGTTCACATATCCTATCTGATTATTTTTTTTGATTATTTTTTTTATTAGAGAGAGCCGGTAAGTTGGCCAACCCACACGCACGTACGCACATACACCACAACGGGGAGAGTGGGAAAATAAATCCCCCTAGAGAGAAACACACCAAGGGGGATTCGATTCCTCCACTCCAGAGATCCTCTCCCAGAGGTAGAACCACTGGACTTACCCAGTGGTTTTTAGTTCGCTGATTATTGATGATGTAACATAAGTATTATACAGTACACTTACTCTCCTTTTTGGTGCCTCTCCCTATTTGCAACCCCCATTCCGAAAAATAAAAAGAGGAAGGAAATAAAAGTTCCCTATTTGGCACTCACCCCTAAAGGAGAAGACAACGAGAAGAGAAACAGTGACGAAGCCTCGTCCACACCAAATCCTAACCCTAATGGTTGACATTCACTAGGTCGAGGAGCCTCTCTACTCCCTCATACGAGGACTCCGTTAAAGGCACGACCCTAATCTCTTTTCGTTTCCACGCCATTTTGTGTGATTGTCATTTTTTAGGCCACTCCAAGCACCTATCTAATGATGCACTAATTTTCGTTTCCCAACCGACCGTCTCTAGAGCAAGTGGCAAAGGACTTGGTGGTTGGTACCCGAGGTCCCAAGTTCGAATCCTAGTTGATTCACATTTCCAGCTAAGTTTATTTCTTAATGAAATAAACGAAGCGGGTAGTGTGCTACCTATCTCTCAAAAAAAAAAATTTTTTTTTCGTTTCCCAATGATGTTATTGCTGTTTAATCGATTTAGAGATGGGTAGAATCATAGGAAAGTGGTTTGCTTCTATCACTTTCACGATCATGCTGTACGTTTAGTTTCTAAGTAATATTAATAGAAGCTGCAACTGAGAGTAATCCTAAGGCAGCAGCAACAATAACTGGTATAGCACTTGATAGAAATAGAAGCTTCGATATGCTAATGAAATTAGCAGTTTGGGGCATTTTTGAGGTAATGCTTTTCGTACGCGTGCTTGACTTAACGTTTAGCACTGGATTATAGGCAATTCTGTCAGGATTACTGTATTTAGTTTATTTGGTATGTAATTTGTTCGATATTTCAGCATTACAAAAGGCGTAAGATTACACTAGCGCGTTTGGTTCGCGTTATGTAACATTATAGGTTATTTCAACATATCCAGGTATCTTGAATTTTTGAATGAGATTATTACTGATGCTGTATTAGTGCGTTTGGTTTAATACAGTAATATAATGTTGGATTGTAGTGTAAATAGCATTACTATGTTTAATTCAGTTTATAAAATTAAGTAATTTTGACAATAAAATGTAATCTATTCCAAAATTATTTTTAGTCATATTTGGCAAATTATTTTTTACAATTTACAAATAATAATTTTTACTAAATTTTATTTTAAATAATTTAATATTTGAATTTATATTTTATTTTTTAATTCTAAATTTTAAATTTTAAATTTTAAATCTAAACAAAAACATACAATTTAATATTTTAATTTAAAATATAAATATAAAATTTATAAAAATTTTAAAATTAGAAATATAAAATATAAATATAAAATATAAAATTTAAATTTAAAATTTATATTTGAAGTTTAAAATATAAAATATAAAATATAAAATTTGGAACTTGAAACTTGACACTTAAAAATTAAAAATTAAAAATTTAATATTTAAAAATTAAAAGTTGAAATTAAAATATGAACATTAAAAATTAAAAATTAAAAATTAAAAATTAAAAATTTAAATTTAAATTTTAAAAATAACGTATTGAAAGCGTTGCAGTTTGGAGGGACAAACTTGTAATTTTAACATACATGCAAAATAACATACTGTAATATAAGATACCCACCCCCGCTCAGTAACATTTTCAGTATAATCCTATACCATTTATAATACAAGATTACTGATCAGAATACATACTAAATAAACTACGCACAGTAATTGTAACAGTAATTCTGTCAAGTTAATTTTGAACCAAACATACCCGGAAAATACTACCGAAGGGGTTGTGTAGGGTGTGTATCTCGGATTACTGAGGTAAAGTTGCATATTATATGTAAAATAACAATTTTACCCTCCTCTCCCTCTCTCTGTTCCACGCCGCTCTCACTCTCTCTCGCACGAAACACTGCTTCGTCCTCGCAGGTAATCTTCGCAATCTCCTACCCTCCATTCGCCATTTTCGCATACATATTTAATCACCTTTCCTCTCTCGCTAAAACCCATGTTTTTCGAACTGAAGCTAGATCCGATTTGGAGGTTTTTTTTTTTTTTTTTTCCTTTTTTCGTCGATTTAAGGAGTGTTTATGCCTCTTTTTCACATATTGATTATATATCTGTTGCCAACTTCGTCAGATCTGAAGCCATGTCTTGTTTCAGTTAGTTGCAATCTTTCTACAGGACATGCTTAACAGGCACTTTGGTATTTTTGATTCTTATTAATCTAGTTTTGGATCTCGTTTTTTTTTTTTTTTTTTTAAATCTCCCTTTTCCTGGATTGTTAGGGAAAAATTTATATGTTTTTTGTGCCCTAATTAATCATGTGTTGGCCTAAAAATAAAAACCCTAGTTAAAAATAAAAACCCTAGAGGAAGAGTTAATGACACACGCATCCACCTAAGATCCTGATGTCGAGATGTTTTTTAGCTCGAGTAAACACTTCGAATGGTGGCACATTGACAAAATCAAAGAAGCGAAAGTCACCACTTGGAGAGGATTTGATCAATGAACAATTTTGTTCAACCTTTGCGTTCACTTGGAATTTCATTTAACGATGCCAACGAGCACTTAGGTCAGCTTGCTAATTGCTTTCAATTCATGGCAAATAATGAGACCATAAAGAAGAAGTTGTTTGAAGAGATACTAAAGATCGAGGGACTTGAGGACAGGCAAATAATGGATGCCACTGAAATCCTAACGGGTGATTCTACAGAATTACACACATTTTAGTGCATGCCCGATCATTACCGAAAGCAATACATTTTCCGCATCTTAGGCGGACATGATTGAAGAAATTGTGTTATTAGAGTTGGATAGTTGGGTTTAGACTTTTTTGGCTTGCCTTTTTTTAGTGCAAGAACTTTTAAATTTTTATAATGTAAGTGTTTAAGCTTCCACTTTTGGATGGTATTATGATGTGTGTGGAAGTTTCGACTCTATGAAATATTTATTCTATATGGTGCTTTGTTAATTTCTTAACTTGGTAATAGTACTATTTGATATTAAAAATGAAAAATATATATTTAATATTATGTTGTTAATGTGCCTTTATGTGATGTTTGGTTAATGATTTTGTTTATAGATGAGTTTCTAAATTGAAATTTATTTGTTATTGTATGATTTTTGATTATGTAAAAAAAAAATATTCAAATGATCCCAAGGGCAATTTTGGAAAAGACTATACTTTTCTGTTAGGATTACTAAATTTTATAGACTGAACCAAACATAGTAATGCTATAAACACTGCATGCCAGCATTATATTACTGTATTAAATCAAACGCTTTAATGCAGTATCAATAGTAATCTCATTTAGAAATCCAAAATACCTGAATATGTTGAAATACCCTATAATATTACATAACTTGAACCAAACGCGCCCTAAAGAAGAAGAGAGCGAGAGGAGAAACAGTAGTCTCTCTCTTTCTTCACCTGTGACGAAGCCTCGTCCACACCAAACCCTATCCCTAATGGTCAACATTCACTAGGTCGAGGAACCTCTCTACTCCCTCATACGAGGACTCCGTTAAAGGTACGATCCCAATCTCTCTTCGTTTCCACGCCATTTTATGTGGTCGCCATTTTTGAGGCCACTCCAAGCACCTCTCTAATGATGCTCTAATTTTGGTTTCCGAATGATTTTATTGCTGTTTGATCGATTTATAGGTGGGTAGGATCGTAGGAAAGTGGTTTGCTGCTATCATTTTCACGATTATGCTACACGTCTAGTTTCTAAGTAATATTAATAGAGGCTGCAACTGGGAGTAATCCTAGGGCAGCAGCAGCGGTAACTAGTATAGCGTTTGATGGAAGCAGAAGCTCCGATTTGCTAACGAAAGTAGCAGTTGGGGGCATTTTGATGTAGTGCTTCTCGTACCAGTGTTTGACTTAACGTTTAGCACTGGAAATAAGTAGCAGTTCTTAGTTCTTACTAATGCTGGTTTTATAACAGAGAATAAGTAAGGAAAAACGAAATACAACTTTCACTCTCTCTTTGTCTAATTCCTAGTCTTTAATTGGTAAATACATATAGTTTGTGCGTTGAAATGGTTTAGCCTTTTGATATTTGGTCTAGGGGCATTTGGTTCAGTGTAAAATTAACCGAAAAATTGTTTTCAGTAAGAAAAATGTATCTCCGCTCGTTTAGTTTGATGTTAAAACATTTTCTTGTAAAAAGTATTTTTATGGGTTTGGGGAAAAATTGAAGTTTTCATTTTTTGCTGTTTTTTGGTGGAAAATGAAAATTCAAGCTGCATAAAACTTTTTTCATTTTTTTTTTTCCACCGAACCAAACAAATGTGAATTTTTTTCTTTCAACCAAACAAATGTTGATGGAAAACTATGTTTTTCCCCCCTACAAACCAAACACTGCAAAATGTTAAACTTTTTTCCCAACCGAAATTTTTTTTCCACGAGAACTTATTTTTCACAGGTTTATGTTGAACAAAACGGACCCTTAGCAAATTTATTTTTGTTGGATTGGGAAGACTCAGCATCTACTGCTAATTGAACATCATGGTAGATTAGGCGAAAAGGCTGTTTTTTGCTCAAAAAAGGTTAAATCTTTTTCTACCTTATTCATCAGGAGAGTGATACTGTTAGAGTCAGCCATGGAGGAGGAACAGTCACCTAATTTATCGGACATGGAGATGGACTTTCCTGAGGATAACGGAAAGGGAAAATGTTCTACTTCTGTACCGATGTCTATTGATTCTCCCTCAAGCAGCATGGAAAATCTTGACATGAGTGTGGCAAGTCTCGAGAAATTCTGCAAGGAAGCTGCAAGGGCGTTCTTCAATGATTGGGGTCTCATTAGTCATCAGATAAATTCCTACAATGAATTTATAGCCCATGGGCTTCAAGATCTTTTTGATTCTCTCGGTGAAATAACTGTTGAGCCGGGCTACGATCCTTCAAAGAAAGGGGGAAGTGCTTGGAGACATGCGACCATCTCATTTGGAAAAGTTAGTCTGGAAAAACCTGTATTTTGGTCCGGGAAGAATGATTATGAAGAGGAATGCCTGAAGTTGACTCCTAGACATGCACGCCTTCAAAACATGACATATTCTTCACAAATGAAAGTGGAAGTTCGGGTTCAGGTCGGCAACACTGTGTTCTTTTTGTAAATTCTGTGTTCTTTTTGTTTGTCATGCCATCTAGTTTAACTGTACATTTGGTGTTTCATGTAACTCTATTTGGCTACAAATAAAGATATTGTGTACTTGTTGGGAAACAGCAATGCATCTGCATGTGCTTGCCATGGGTTCTTACGATACTTTGATCACTATGCAAAGATTGAACTCCTTTGTAGACTTTCCTGTTTGTGCACTTTCTATTTTTGCAGGATCATTTGGAAGAAGCTGAAACCTCCATCTAGGTTTAATTTACCTAGAATCCTAGGATTTTACTATGTCAGATTAATCATACTGTTATTCTGATGTATCATTGTGAAAAAGCTTGGCATCAGAGAATCGATGTCCCTAGGACCTAAATTCCAATATCAAGGGTTGGTGAAGTTTGATGGCAAACATTAAGTATCTATCTTTTTTCTTTTCGAATGTAGGAAACTGTATGTTAGCCTGATAATTTAATAATTTCTTTCATTGTGCTCATCTTTTATCCCAATTAAAAGCTATCACCTTCAAGAACCCATATTATTGTTTGTGCTTTCGTTACACGGTATTGTATTTTGTAGTACAGATATTTCCTATGATAGTAGATTGTGCTTTTTTTAACTTTTCAGCCCTCATTAATTTAAGGTGTGCATTTTGCTTGGCATGATATTATTATGGTTTTTTGACATTCTGTATTAAGAGGCATTATATATACAGGTCTATTCACATGAGAAAAGTGACAAAGCTAAGTCGGGGAAGGACCAGTCGGGGAAGGACCAATCCGTTCACAAGAGGGTGTGGGCTGATGAAAAGAAGGAGATTACCATAGGAAGGTTGCCTGTAATGGTGAGATCGAATCTTTGTTGGCTGAACACGCTTGGGAAAAGTGATTGCCTTTTTGATTCTGGTGGCTACTTTTTGATCAAAGGAATGGAGAAGGTACTATTGTATCAAATCTCTGCTATCAACTGCCTACTTGCCAGATGAATTACTTGTTTTGCATTATCTTATCGTGCATCCTTCGGAACTCATTTTTTATGTTCATTAAAGGTTTATATTTTCCGTTTTTCCTCATTTGACAGTTTGGACAAGATTTGCGTCTTCACTTTATCTTGGTTTGGAATCAGACTGCATGTCAATTTTTCTCCTTAGCTCAATTTAAATATGACAAGTTCTAGTATAATGTTAGCAATCAATACATGGAATAAATTACCTAAAACTTTTTGCCCCCTAATACTAAAAGAAGCTCCCTAGCATCAAGACTCTGATTAAAATCATTGGAATGTTTCTTAACCAAATTTCACTATTTGGAAGCTTCCTTTTTACTAAAATGAGCTATTTTGCGTCAAGATTCTAACATGTTTTAACCAGATTTCACTATTTGGAAGTTATTGACAGAAAAAGGAGTTGCAGTTATTGGAATAACGCTGTTTTTTTGCTCTTCTTTATTGGTTTGTCAGCATGGGCTCCAGCAATTTAGACTAAAGAGAAAGAACATTTATGAAAGGGGATACCGGTGGCATTTTAAGATTTAGTTAAATACCAAAGATCCCCCATTTTATGAAAATTAAGAAACTTTATTTTCTGGTAATCAGATGGTCTTCTGGCATGTTTCTCCACTTTGATGCATCGTGCAAACGGAGCTATAATGTTTGTTTTCCTTTTCTACTCTGCAGACCTTTATTGCTCAGGAGCAGAGATGTTTAACAAGGCTCTGGGTAACTGATAGGCCAGTCTGGACGGTGTCATATATTTCTGAAATAAAAAGAAAAAGAATCTATATAAAGCTTCTTGAGTCGCCAAAGGCTGAAGGTTCCAATGGTCGAAGAGTTATCAGCTTATATTTCTTGTACGCAACAGCGCCTATATGGTTAATGTTCTTTGCCCTCGGTGCATCATCTGATAAAGAGATTTTTGAGATGATCGATCTTGAAGACTGTAGTGCTTCTATTGTAAACATACTTCTAGCAACGATAAAAGAGACGGATGAGCAATTTGAGGGCTTCCGCAAAGAAGACAAAGCTCGTGAATACATTAATGAGCAGATAAAAAATGCAAAATTTCCTCCGTCCGAATCGTTCGACGAATATGTTTCTAAGTACCTATTTCCTGGTGTTAGTGGGCATCGCCAGAAAGCGCTTTCCCTTGGATACATGGTGAAATGCCTCTTACTTGCCTTTTCTGGGAAACGAAAGTGCGACAACAAGGATGATTTCAGGAACAAGAGATTGGATTTAGCTGGTGAACTGCTTGCGAGAGAATTGAGGGCACATATTAGACATGCTGAGAAGCGAATGGTTAAGACAATGCAGAGAGATTTATATGGGGACCGCGACTTGCAATTGATTGAACGTTATTGGGATGCCTCGATTATCACAAATGGCATAAACCGGGCCTTTTCAACTGGTGCGTGGTGTCATCCATATAAGAGAACTGAAAGAATATCAGGCATTGTCGCAACTCTTAGAAGAACAAATCCTCTCCAAATGATGTCTGATTTGAGGAAAACGCGCCAACAGGTTGCTTACGCAGGGAAGGCCGGAGATGCTAGATACCCGTAAGTTGTTTTCTGTTTCTTTTTTTCTTAATTCGAAAATGGGTTTTATATTTATTTACAGCAAAATATCACGCCCCTACCATTCTGATGTTGCTATTTCTGAACTTTCTTTTTTTCTTTGCTTGGTCAATTTACACAAAATGATAGAATCAGTGTCATCGATGTAAGGTTCTATTTTTTGGTTTACATTGATATGAGATGTATTCTCGTTAATAATTTGTAATTTTAGTAAAATTGATTGATGAAGAATGACTCTGCAGAAACCCGTCCTACTGGGGTAAATTGTGCTTTCTATCCACTCCAGATGGTGAAAATTGTGGACTTGTCAAAAATTTGGCCGTTACTGCTATTGTCAGCTCGAGAATAATGGAACCAATCTTGGATAAATTGGTTTCTTGCGGAATGGAGAAATTGGACGAAAGTCCTTTATCATCAACAACCAAAATGGATAAAGTCTTCCTGAATGGGGACTGGATAGGAGTTTGTGCAGACCCAAGTTCATTTGTTGAAAGTTTCAGATGCATGCGTCGCAACAAAGTAATTCATGCACAGGTTGGTCTTGCTTTCTCCATGTAGCTTGAAATTTCTAATAATTGTATAAGTGGTGGAGTATAAGTTAGATATTTAACTTTGCGTGGATTTCTGATTACTAATTGTGGGAACTGTATGTAGAAAGTTGATGATGTGATATATTATTGCTTTTAAACACAGTTCTTGGATTCTAATACTGGCCAATAGTATGAAAAACCCTGAATGTTGATTTCTCTCACAAATTTTGTTTAGGTGGAAATCAAAAGGGACAAGCACCAAAAAGAAGTACGTATATTTTCTGATGCGGGAAGGATTATGAGGCCCCTTCTTGTGGTTGATAATCTCAAGAAAATAAAAAATCTCAAAGGAGGATCGTACTCTTTCCAGTATCTTATGGATCAAGAAATCATAGAACTCATTGGTGTTGAAGAAGAGGAAGACTTGCAAACTGCATGGGGAGTTAGGCATCTCTTTGTAGGAGATAAAGGAGAGCCTATTCCTAAGTACTCCCATAGTGAACTTGAACTATCTTTTCTAATGGGATTAAGTTGTGGAATTATTCCTTTCGCTAACCACAATTTTGCTCGAAGGGTCCTGTATCAGTCTGAGAAGCACTCTCAGCAGGCTATTGGCTTCTCAACGACAAATCCTAACATCCGAGTTGACACTTTGTCACACCAGCTTTATTATCCGCAGAGGCCCCTGTTCAAAACAGTGATAGCTGATTGCCTTGGTAGGACTGATTATAGTCCTGGGCGTAAAGATGATGTTGCTCGACCTGAATATTTCAATGGCCAGAATGCAATTGTAGCTGTCAACGTTCATCAGGGATACAACCAAGAGGATTCTTTGGTCATGAATAGGACTTCCCTAGAGCGTGGTATGTTCCGCACTGAACATTTCAGAAGCTACAAAGCTGAGGTCGAAAACAAGGATTTCACGAATCGGCTGAAGCCGAAGGATAAGGTTGACTTTGGCAAAACTCAAAGCAAGAAAGGGCGGGTTGACAGTTTAGACGATGACGGCTTACCATACATCAGTGCAAGTCTCCAGAGTGGTGACATTGTCATAGGAAAAGTTGCAGAATCGGGAGAAGATCACAGTATAAAGCTAAAACATACAGAAAAAGGGATGGTGCAGAAAGTTATTCTTTCTGCCAATGATGAAGGGAAAAACTTTGCAGTTGTAACTCTCAGACAGGTAATCTCTTAAATGGTCCCACCAAATTTTCAGATTATATTCCTTTTCATACTATCAAGTAGGATATACTCTCAAAACTAGATTTTCTTATTCAGCTTCAGTTTAGGTTGGTCATTAATACTCGAGTTTTCTACAAGCAATTTGATCTGATATTACTATGGTTTTATATTCTTAAGTATGGATTAACCATCACGGTTTATGGTCAATTTGGTTCATCCTCATGTTATCCTCTTTATGATATCAAATCTTTATGATTCTCTTGCCTGTTCTCACGTATGAAGTACCTTTCATGTCATACATTCTTATTTCTTTCTTTCTTTCTTTCTTTCTTTCCTTCCCAAAGCGCTGCATTTTTGTGTGGATATTTAGAAGCAGATAAGTTATGTTATTACTCTTCGTAGGAAGAAGCTGCAGTTAGGTGGATGTCTACCATCTCAAATTCTGTTAGTTTCTTGTTTGTCTAAAAATTTAATACCCTTTGTAAACTTTATTTTCGTGATCAAGCTAATATTGCTGTTTCAGTTTATACTTGCAGTGTTTATTTGAATACGCTACAAGGCATTCTTGTGTGATTTGACTCTTTCCTGCAGGTTCGATCTCCCTGTCTTGGAGACAAGTTTTCCAGTATGCATGGTCAGAAAGGTGTGGTTGGGTTCTTGGAGTCTCAAGAAAATTTTCCATTTACACGTCAAGGAATAGTTCCTGATATTGTGATTAATCCTCATGCCTTCCCAACACGGCAAACTCCTGGCCAGCTTCTTGAAGCTGCTCTGGGAAAGGGGATAGCATGTGGAGGTTCAGCAAGATATGCCACACCATTCACTACTCCCTCTGTTGATGTTATCACAGAGCAGTTGCACAGGCGAGTCAAATTTACATGTAAAAATAACAAATGAAAGACTAATTTCATTTCCTCTTAATTGACCATGTGATTTTATGACATTGTCATGTTTGCTGGTACGAGTAACTGTGATCTGCCGAGTGAAATGTTACGTCCTCATGGAGTATGAAAGCACATTTTGATGCCAACAGATATGCATGTATGCGTATATGCTATGATTCACATGGTTGACTGTTAACCTGAGTTATTTTGGCAGATAAATTATTTGTTATTTTGTCTGTGATGATATTGTCGTGGATAATGACAACAAAAGACAGATTGATGCCCTGGGATGCCTTGCTTCATATGACAAACCTAAACTCGATACCTCTTGACTAGGCGGGTTATTATGATTCTATTTTTGCTATATTTTGTATAGCTGAAGTCTAATTTTAATTCCTATTTTGTTAAATAAAAAACTTTGCAACACTTAATATGATTACTACAAAGTTTTTCTTCTAGATCTTTGAGAACAATCCTTGGTTGCAATTGCACATTTTACTGTTAGCACGATCTCCAATTCCCATTGTTAATTGTGATCTTTGTATTTCAGGGCTGGATATTCAAGGTGGGGGAGCGAGAAGGTTCTTAACGGTCGGACTGGGGAAATGATGCGATCCATGATCTTCATGGGCCCCACCTTTTATCAGCGGCTGATCCACATGGCCGAAGACAAGGTGAAGTTCAGAAACACGGGCCCAGTCCACCCGCTGACGAGGCAGCCGGTGGCCGATAGGAAGAGATTCGGCGGCGTGAAATTCGGGGAGATGGAGCGCGACTGCCTCCTCGCCCACGGGGCGGCTGCAAACCTCCATGAGCGGCTCTTCATGCTCAGTGACTTCTCTCAGATGCACATTTGCCAGACGTGCAAGCGGGCCGCGAACGTCATCCTCCGGCCCGTCCCAGGAGGTAAGAAGATCCGTGGCCCGTTTTGTGGTTTCTGCCGCTCTGCTGAGAATATTGTAAAGATCAATGTGCCCTACGGCGCGAAGCTGCTCTACCAGGAGCTGTTTAGCACTGGTATCTGCCTTAAGTTTGAAACTGAAGTTTGCTGAGTCAGAAAACCCTAGGTGAACTCTTTATCATGCTTAACTTTAGTGGCTAATTAAAGAAATTTAAGCTGGTTGTATATATCTATGCTAGGTGGGAGATTTTGAGTTGTTGTGTGATTCAAAATAGTTCTCTCTCTCCATTAACTGAACCGGAGAAAAGCCCATCTAATGTGTATGCGCGTCTAGTTAACAGTTAGGCCTGTATTAGACTGAGAATTAGCCATGGTTTGGATTTGTCGATAATTTATCAACGCCATTCTCATTGCGTGCTTTGATAAGGATTTGGTTTACAATTATTGATTTTCCGCTGAATCCGCATTAGCATCCAAAAATGAGTCGGAAGGAAGAAACAACTGATGTAAAAGGACTGGTTGGTTTGTTTCGTGAAAGAAAAATGCTACATTACACCTTCGATTATCCCCCAAGTATTTGAAGCACTACAACTTGTCTAGCTTCGTGCGCTCGCCAACTCAATACCTATGTAATTAAGTTCTTTCTCCTGTTCCTACTCGTTTCCCAAGTTGAATCCATTCATGTTGTCGTTGTTATTGTTTTTCATGCGTCTGATTGGTGTGTTTATATTATTTTTTCAAGAATTTTTCGTTAATTTTAGGTTTGGAGAAGATTGGTGTGTAGATGAAGTAATTAGCGGTCGAACTCGTGTTGGTCTCTTTATTTACTGGATATAAGCGGAATAGTGTTTTCTTTTTCTTTCCCCCCTTTTTGATGAATCCTAAGACGATTTAAACTCTGTGGAGCAGAATGAAGTGCTAGAATTAATTCAAGTATCATTGTTTGTTGTTTTTATGTGTATATGTTTCGGGTGCGGGGCAAAGAGAGGTTTGGGGAGCGGGTTCAGGGAAAGGAGAAGGTTGATAGATACTGAGCACCAACAAAGTAGCGAAAATGCAGAATAGTTAGTAGGCATGATAAGAATCCATGACAAAATTAGTGGAGTGGAGTGTAGCTGAGGCAAACATCGTTGTGATAAAAAACTTGAAAGCTTGTGGAGACACAGCTTCGAGAACGAAGCTGCGTTTGGTTAGCGCGCACGCAAGCTAAGTCTACAACATAAAAAAAAAAAAAAAAACAGAAAAAATTATTACACTGGAGTGTTAGTTCTAGATTTTAGATGAGCAAAATTATTAAATTACAGTATTATAAACCTGGCCGCACTCACTCCGAAAAATAAAAATTAAAAAGAAGGTAAACTATAATTTATCCATATGATTCGAAAAATTATATTTAACTACCATATATTTTTATTTTTATTAAAAAATAAACTATCAAATAGGATAGTAAAATAAAATTTTTTTAAGTATAGTATAATTTTTGGAACTGCAAAATAATAAAATAAAAGAGTTAAATCATAGAATAGTTAAAATTTAGTGTAATTTTTTAAAATTACAGTGTGGAAAAAAGATTGCCCGAAAAAAAAAAGAAAAAGAAAAAGAAAAAGCAAACTCAAAAACCAGATCTGGATCACTTCCCCCATCCCCCTCCCCCTCTTGCGATCCAGTCGGGCAGCAAAAGCATGTCCGATTCCAGCTCCGTCGTCGCCGCCGGCATCCTCCCAGACTCCCCCGCGCTCTCCCCCCCACCACCCCACACCAGCACCAGCCTTCCTCACAGCACCAGCACCAGCTCCTCCGCCCTCCCGCTTCTCCTCTCCGACCTCCACTCCCGCCCCAGCTCCCTCCTTCCACTCTCCTTTCCTCCTCCTTCTCCTTCCCTCCTCCTCCTCCCTCTTCTTCCCCACCCTCTCCCCTTCCTCTCCGCTTCCCTCTCCCTCCTCCTCCTCCTCCTCCTCCCCTTCCTCCTCCTCCCCTCCCTCTCCTCTCTCCCCCTCCTCTTCTCCCTCGCCTTCCTCTTGATCCCCTCCTCCCCATCCCCATCCCACATCCCCGCCGCCGTCGCCGTCGCCGTCGCCCTCCTCTTTCCTCCTCCGCTCCCCCGCCGCCTCCTCCGCCCGCTCTTCTTGGCTCGAAAAAAAAAAAAAAAAAAAAACTTCTGGAAATTCGAATCGCCCCCTCGCCTCCCCAAAACGAAGACGAAGGTTTTGGCGTTTTGCCCCAACTCCTCACCCCTGCCGCCTACCACCGACCCCAGCCCCGATCCCTTTCCTTCCTCCTCTCCCCTTCCGGCCGCTCCCCAAAACGAAGGTCTTACCCTCCAGTCCTTCCTGGTACCAGCGCCTCTACGGCCACGCCCCCCGCGCCCCCCCCGACCTCGCCTACGCCCGCGCCAAGGTCTTCCTCCACGACCGCCGCGTCTGCGCCGTCGCCGCCCACCTCCTCGCCCCGCCCCTCCTCTCCCTCCTCCTCCTCGGCCTCTCCCAGCTCACAGGTAACCTCTTCGTCCCTCTCCCCTTCTCCCATACCCTTCGCTGCTACTCCGATCCCGTAAAGGATGCCGCTTTGTTCCTCTCGTGGTGGATTACCACCGCCGGGTCCGTCCTCACCCTGTCCAACCTCGCCCTTTACCGCCTCGGTTGGCTCTTCATTTCTTGATTCTTATTTGAATTGGACAGAATTTATGTATGTTTTTGTGTACACTACCGTGATCCGTTCTTTCCGCTTCAACTTTGTTGTTTATACGAGGAGAGGAGAAACCAAACATTGCCATCAACACAGGAATTCTGTATACCTGTTTGATCGATTGAATTACAAACAAACTATTCTTGGGCAAAATCGAAGCCACCTTTTAGCTTAGTTTGTATTTGCTCTCCGAAATTGTAATTTTATGATCGAATCCCTTGGACTCCAGGATTCAATACAGATCTTTTTTTTTTTCGGTTAAATTTGTAGATCAAATTTTTAGATTCACCCTACTGATTATGTAGGCATTTCCATCCAATTTAACATGTCAATGAGAGGAATAGTTTTGAGCAGTGCATAATGGTTGAGAACCCAATTGTAAATTTGTAGCGAAAGATTGGGGAAATTTTGATCTCTAATTCTGTGGATTATGGCCACTTTATTGTGATTATAGCCAAACGAATGTGACCGATACCTATTATTCACATACATTGTGCTTGCCGTTAGGAAAATCAGTCCTTAAATTAAGTTGCAAGCAATGGCCAATTTTCATTCCGCCCGAGGAAATCTTTGCGTGTCATTTCTATTTGAGGAATCTGGCAATAGATTTTCCTCCGAGACCGGCATTTCCCTGTAGATTTGCTTTGGTGATTGTGATTCTTACTGTAAATTTTGTAAGCCAAGCAACATGTTTCTGTTCCTTTAATAAACCCTCATCAAGTTGGCTGACTCTTTTTTGGTATAGAGAAGGAAAGCTGTATCTTATGCCACTGCTGCCAGATCTATATATAGCAATGCGTAAATGTGATATATTTCGAGTATTTATTTTATATATAGTTTTCTTATTGTTTTATTTACATGGTATTTGCTATAGTCGGCGCTGTTCATAATCATTTAGTTGTATGATATAGAAAAAGGATATAACAATCAATATTTTTACTTGTCAATCAGCTGAGTTTCAGCATGATGATTACCAATGTCATAGTAGTAAAGAAGCTAATTTTAATATCAAGAATTAAAGTGCCCATCGGTACGGATCGTATTCACCGTACAGTATCGTGCTAGCAAAATATCTGCACGATATAGTCCCCGTGCCAATGGCACAACTCAAAACTCTCTATTCTTGAAATTAGTAAATAATTTTCTCAAAGAAATTCAAAAAATTTGATAAAAATACTTAATAAATAATTGACATATTTTGCTACTAAAGAAAATAAATATTTCATGTCATTACGTGTCGGGACACATATTTTTTGTAATCGACACGCATTGGCACCGCCCGACACGCATTGTGCCGTACCGTGCCGGCAAATTTCCGGCATGAGCCGCCACGGCATTTAAATCCTTGGTTAATATCTCAAATAATTAGATGTCTCAATATTTGCCTAGCGCTAGTGGGGTAGAGGGCTTGATGGTTGGTACCCAAGGTCCCAAGTTTGAAGCCTAATTGCTTCATATTTCTAGTTAATTTTATTTACTAGTCAATCATTCTATACTGAAAAATTTTGTCAGTGAGAACTACAATATTATTCTGCCCCATTTGATCCAACTTAGGCACCATTGAAAATAATGGGATGAGCTAGCTTTGAATTAAAAAATTGATCAATTAACTACTCCGGAACGATGAGAAAACTATCATATTATTTCAATGTAGTTCAAATAACTTGGTTAGCGATCACATTATAGGATTGGACCATCTAGTGTGAATCATGTGATGATTGAATAGTAGGTGTTAATTGTTACAACGTTAAATGTCCGGAAAGCATTTACTTGAATTTGTTATCATCTGAATATCTTTACTGTTATTGAATTGCCTTTCAAGCTACAGATCATGTATATTGTCATATTTTTTAGATGCTGAATAAGATACATCTTATTTTACTTAGTGAAACACAATGAAGTATTTTAAAAAATTCTTATTGATATGGCTAATCTATTGAGTAATGTTTTGAGAATGTTGTTGTCTTTGATTCTGTTTGCATTTCTACTCTAAAGATATAAAAATGATGAAAATTGACTTGCCCTGTTATCCTTTTTTCTTGGGGTTATCTTGAAGAATTGCATTGTTAAATGATGGAAAACAGTTTCATTTTTTGACCTTGATCTCTAGCCTTTTCATTTTGATCAAATAATTGAAAAATGTTATTGCATTAGTAGTTCCAGTCATTTTGTTCTAGTTGCAGTTTGGCCTTGGTTCTTTTAACTGTTATGATGTTGCAGTTTAATAGAGTTTGCTTCCATTTCTTACCACTCTGAAGTTTATGAATTATGATGTTGTTTTTTCTATTGTAAGTTTCCATTAAAACGGATAAAAATCTTTATGAGCCATTGTCAAGTTAAAATAATAATAATAATAAAGAGAGTTTCACTGACCACAGAATCAATGTTTTTGTGCATTGCTGCATAAAAGAAGGCTATGATATGATTGAGGCAGAAATGCGCATCACTTTAGGTGGATAACTAAGTCCATTTAATGAAGACCTTGGATAATTATGCATCATTCGCGGCCCCGAATAAAGAAAAAGAAAAGGAAAAGGTAAAGAACTTGAAACAAAGTTTGAGGATCATCAATTTGCATTTTAGTGAAAAGTTGTTTCGTGGCAAAATCGAGTCTCTAAAATTTTGGCATTTACATGCTTGATGTCCTTTACTTAAGGACAAACAATTTACTTAAATTATTGTTCCATCAATGCCAGAATTAATATCTTTTTTAGTCCCAAGTAGTGCGAATAATCTACGCTGTTGCATCTGTGTTCTTTTTCATGTTTTATAACAGAGAATGTGTTTTGCGGTGGTTAGATTAGCTGAATACATTATAGTCAGAGATATATTCATGCGGTTGAAAATATAACGTTACATTTTTATGTTTCTTATTTGGTTGGATGCATAAGAACACATTGGCAAATTATTTGTTTGGTCATTTGCAGCTGGAAATTATATTTATAAAGTTTGTCGCTTCGTGAGAGGGAGGAGAGAACTCAGTGCTGTGAGAAGGAAGAGAGATCTTAGTGTTGTGAAGCTACAAAAATCATGTGCGAGGAAGGATCTAAGCAGAGATCGCTACAAGGAGAAGGGAAAGAAAGCCCAAAAGCGACTGGCATGGGCGGATGAGGTTGGTAAAGTATTAGTGAAGGTGGGTAGAAGTATTAAAGGAGAGAAGGGACTTCTACTTGGTTAGGGAGAGGATCAAGAGCACTAGGAAGGGAGCATTAATGGCCATTTAAGAGGTACACTCTCGAACTGTTCGGACGTGTTCGGACGTGACAGACGAGATAGGCGAAGCCGCATCGAAGGATCAAGGGTGCTAGGGCGAAGTGGAGGTGACCTTGCATGCTTACGACAAAAAGCATCTAATGATCGTAGGATCGAAGATATTGACGAGCACCGAGAAGGAAAGACAGGCTTGCTTCACAGCTTAGCCTTGGGAAAAGAAAGGTTCAATGATGTTGGTAGGGTGGTTAACTCGTTCTCCAGTCAGATGACTTATAAGGAGGCCCTGTTGAGAAGGTCGAAGGCATTTCACTCTTCCGCCATCTTGCCATCTAAGAAACCCATCTACTACTAGAGGTCTAAGGAGCTCTTAACGAATAATCTTGCTAAGAGATGTTTTCGGTGCCTAGCCAATGATCATAAAGCCGCTGCAAGCCGTGATCCAGTAAGGTGCCTCAAGTGTCTAAGATTCGGGCATCGAGCGAATCAGTATAAGGATAAAAGAAAGTATAATGTGGTCGACAGTATGTACAGGCCTTACCAGCGTCTGGGCCATGCGCCGGTGTTGAAGGTGTTCATCCCATACACGGAGAAATATCTACGACGACTGGAGCTGAGGCGCAACGCCGTTCTTACAGATGTGCTTCAACCTGCAAATCTGGGATCCGACCCGATTACCACTATCAAGAATGCGATGGCGCGACGGTTCGGGGGCTATACCGACGATTTTGCGGTCGCACGGTATAGGGAGAGGGATTTCGCGATCTTCTTGCCGGAGTGGGTCTCAGCTGAGGTACTAACTAGAAGGAAAGTGCTTACTCTAAACGACTTCTCGACTCGGTGCTACGCATGGGGGCAATACAGGAACACCTGCCTAGGACCCCCCTTTTAGTGCTTACTCTAACCCACATCCCTTTAACACCTAACTTCTTCATCCAATTCCTAAGACCCCTATTTTTCTCCACCATCCTCGATCTGACCACCTCCCTGTCCTCAGGCACTGCGCCAGCGCTGACCGTTGCACGCTGCCATCNTATATATATATATATAATTTCACTAAATTTATACATTTTTCCTTTCTTTCTTTTTTTCACATAGCTCTAAATTTTTAATATGTTTCTCTTTTCCTTTTTCTGTCTCTCACCCTAAGTAGCCAAGCCGGAAGCCCTCCAAATTACCAAGTAACAGCATATGCCCGCCATTGCCTACCTTGCTATTAATTGTATGCTTGAGAAAATATACAGAATATTTTTAAAATAAAAAATTATTATTCATATAAAATTTTAATTTTAGTTATATATGATTGGATAGTTTAATCCAATATTTATCTATATAATTTATTTATTTTTGACCGCATAAATGAAAATGAATAATATGGAGATTGAAGGCGGAAGAAAAGACATGTGAGGCAGAAAAGATTAGATATTCAACTCATAAATTATTTTTCTTTATATTATAATACTATATTTCATATAATTATTTTATACTTTGAACTATTAGACATATTTTTTATCAAATTATAGATAATTTTCTATACAAATTAAACTATTGATTGTATGATGTTGGGAATTTCAAGCGGCTCGTTTAGGGCTCGAGCTCGCTCGACTCGAAATTAGGCTCGCTCGAGCTCGGTTCGAATTAATTTCAATCCAAGCTTGAGCTTAAATTTAGGCTCGAAATTAATTTCAAGCTGAATTTGAGCCCGAGATAAGCTCGCTCGAGCTCGGCTCGTTTCCACCCCCAGTAAGGTGTCTCAAGTGCTTAAGATTTGGGCATCGAGCGAATCAATGTAAGGATAAGAGAAGGTATAAGGTGGTCGACAGTATGTACAGGCCTAGCGTCCGGGCCGTGCGCCGGTGTCGAAGGTGTTCGTCCCATACACGGAGGAATTTCTACAACGACTAGAGCTGAGGAGCAACGCCGTTCTTGCAGTGTGCTTCAACCTGGAAACCTAGGACCCGACCCGATTACCACTATCAAGAATGCGATGGCGCGACGGTTCGGGGGCTATACCGACGATTTTGCAGTCGCACGGTATAGGGAAAGGGATTTCGCGATCTTCTTGCCGGAGTGGGTCTCAGCTGAGGTATTAACTAGAAGGGAAGAGCTTACTCTAAACGACTTCTGGATTCGGTGCTATCCATGGGGGCAATACAGAAACGCCCGTCCCCACTAGTCGAGGCTTCGAGCCTGGATCTGACTGATTAATCTTTCTTTTGAGTGCTGGACAATCCCTTGAGTGGCGACGATTGTGGGGGGTTTCGGGAGGTTTGTAAAGGCGGATGCCACCACTAGAGCTACGACGGACTTACTAGCTTTTCGGTGCCAGATTGTCCTGGATTCAGTGTTTTATGTACCACAAAACCTGTCCATCATGCTCGGCGAGGTTCTGTACTCCGTCATGGTCCACCTAGAAAGCTGGGAAAGGATAGAAGACGGGGGGGACGGGGATCCATCGATACCCCCCAAAAATGGACCGGAGGAAAGGGAGATGGACGAAGACGAGACCGATATTAACCATCATTCCGACGGCGAAGGGGACCAGGCGGCTGTGGAAGAAGAGATGGGCGCGGGAACGGGCGAAGTGGAGGAAGGGGAGGTACCTGAGCAGACCCGCGCGATCCGCCTCGCCTCAGCGGTCAGGCAGGCAGAGCTGGTGCAGGGAGGGTCATCGAGGTTGGAGGTTCCACAGCTGTCCCGCACGACCCCACTCGCTTTGGTGGGCAGGCTGGCGGAGCTGGTGCGGGGAGGGTCGTCGAGGTTCGAGGATCGGGCTTCGGGCTTCGTGCTGGATGAAGACGCTTGGGGGAGGAGCTAATCGAGTTCTAGGAGGGGCGGTGGTGGGAGACGGGCGATGGCGGGGGGCAACGTTTGGCGATGGTGCACCTCCCGAGGATGTGTCCCCTACTGACTCGGCGACCCGGCTGGCGGTGCTAGGGCGGGGAGGAAGGCCGACGTCGGGAGATCGAACCCATCGGGCATCGAGTTGGGGGATGGCGCCTGGGGGAGGAGATACTCGAGCTTCGGGAGGGGCGGCGGTGCGTGACGGGCGATGGCAGCGTGCAACGGTCAGCGCTGGCGCAGTGCCTGAGGACAGGGAGGTGGTCAGATCGAGGATGGTGGAGAAAAATAGGGGTCTTAGGAATTGGATGAAGAAGTTAGGTGTTAAAGGGATGTGGGTTAGAGTAAGCACTAAAAGGGGGGTCCTAGGCAGGTGTTCCTGTATTGCCCCCATGCGTAGCACCGAGTCGAGAAGTCGTTTAGAGTAAGCACTTTCCTTCTAGTTAGTACCTCAGCTGAGACCCACTCCGGCAGGAAGATCGCGAAATCCCTCTCCCTATACCGTGCGACCGCAAAATCGTCGGTATAGCCCCCGAACCGTCGCGCCATCGCATTCTTGATAGTGGTAATCGGGTCGGATCCCAGATTTGCAGGTTGAAGCACATCTGTAAGAACGGCGTTGCGCCTCAGCTCCAGTCGTCGTAGATATTTCTCCGTGTATGGGATGAACACCTTCAACACCGGCGCATGGCCCAGACGCTGGTAAGGCCTGTACATACTGTCGACCACATTATACTTTCTTTTATCCTTATACTGATTCGCTCGATGCCCGAATCTTAGACACTTGAGGCACCTTACTGGATCACGGCTTGCAGCGGCTTTATGATCCTTGGCTAGGCGCCGAAAGCATCTGTTAGCAAGATTATTCGTTAAGAGCTCCTTCAGCCCCTGATAGTAGATGGGTTTTTTAGGTGGTAAGATGGCGGAAGGGTGAAGTGTCTTCGACCTTCTCAATAGGGCCTCCTTATAAGTCCCCTGACCGGAGAATGAGTTAATCACCTCACCAACCCCACTGAACCTTTCCTTTCCCAAGGCTGAGCTGTGAAGCAAGCCTGTCTTTCCTTTTTGGTGCTCGTCAATAGCTTCGATTCTACGATCATTAGATGCTTTCTTACCGTAAGCATGCAAGGTCACCTTCACTTCGCCCTGACACTCTTGATCCTTCGATGCGGCTTCGCCTACCTCGTCCGTCATGTCTGAACGGTTCGAGAGCTTACCTTTTAAATGGCCATTAATGCTCCCTTCCTGGTGCTCTCGATCCGCTCCCTGACAAGGTAGAAGTCCTTTCTCTTCTTCAATATTCTTACTCACATTCACTAATACTTTACCAACCTCATCCACCTATGTCAGCCGCTTTTGGGCTTTCTTTCCATTCTCCTTGTAGCGATCTCAGCTTAGATCCTTCCTTGCACATGATTTTTGTAGTTTCATAATACTGAGATCTCTCTTCCTTCTCACAGCACTAAGTTCTCTCATCCCTCTGTCACGATTGGCAAATTATTTGTTTCGTCATTTGCAGCTGGAAAGGAGGGATTTTACTCGGAAGTGGCGTAGCTGAAAACGTACTGTGTGGGAAGATGGATCATTTGCGGCGACTTCAATAGTATTAGAAGGCAAGAGGAGCGAAGGGGGAAGACCTGGAGTGTGAGAACTATGGCTATGTTTAACGATCTTATAAGCGAGCTGGCACTAGTAGACTCACCAATGTTAAACCAATCCTACACGTGGTCCAACATGCAAAGAATTCTAACTCTCGCGAGACTAGATCGCTTCCTAATCTCGATAGAGTGGGATCAGGATTTTCCTTTATCCAAGGTAGTCTCTCCCGTGTCACTTCAGACCATTGTCCTATACTGCTAACAACTGAGGGAAGCACCAAGGGAAGGAAGAAAATCTTTCGATTCGAGGAAGCGTGGCTCAATCACGAGGGATTCCTATCTAAAGTACCAGTATGGTGGAAGGAAGGAGTGCCAAAAAGCTTAGCTGTGCTTTCTTTTACAGCGAAGCTGAGACACTGTCGGCTAAGAATTAAAGAATGGTGCAATAACGAGTTCTATAGCATTCGAGGGCAAAAGAATTACCTAATGGGGGAAATCCACCAGATTGACAAAGCGGAAGAGCAAGGTACTCTGTCGGAGGAGTGTGTAGCGAAGAGAGAGGAACTAAAAGTTAAACTAAGGGGTGTCCTAAATGATGAAGCGTCTCTGTGGCGAACTAGGGCTAACCAACAGTTGCTGCGCGAAGGGGATTGTAACACAAAATACTTTCATAGTATAGCAAATGGGAGAAGAAGAGCCAATGGGATCGGGGTTGTTGCTGAAAGTGGACACGTCTACCAATCCGAGGATCATAAGAAGGAATATTTTTTTTCGAAAATTTAAAGAGCTCTTCGAGGCAGATGACACGGGGCCATCTTCCTTCGGGGATTGGAGTAGACTTTTTATCTCTCAACGAGTCTCGGCCCCTACGATAAGGAAACTTACGAAGAAGTTCAGCATCGGTGAAATAAAAGAAGCAGTGTTCCATTTGGGCAGTGATAAAGCTCCGGGCCCAGATGGGTTCCTATTAAGGTTCTACCAAACCTTCTGGGATACCATCAAGGAAGATTTACTTAACTTGTTCCAGGAGTTGTATGAGGCCAGACTGTCCACTGCTCCATTCGACTACTTCTATATCTGCCTAATCCCTAAGAGGGAAGGAGCAACCGACTTTCAACCTATCAGCCTCATAAATGGTAACCAAAAGATCATCTCGAAGGTCCTCGCAAATCGGCTCGCAATAGTGATGAACGAGTTAATTTCACTCTCTCAATCTGCATTCCTAAAAGGGAGGAACATCACTGACGCGTTTGTCACAGTATCAGAAATAATAGGATGGGGTAGTAAGAAGGCTACCGATAGGGTCGGTATAAAAGTGGATTTCAAAAAGGCTTACGATAGGATCCATTGGCCTTTTCTTTTCAAAGTTCTCCAATGGTGAGGATTCGACGAGAAATGGTGTGGTTGGATTGAACAGTGTGTATGCAACGCTAAAGTAGCTATATTGGTCAATAAAGAGGCGACCAATTGGATAAAAACTAAGAGAGGAGTACGACAAGGGGATCCGTTATCATCTTTTCTGTTTTTATTGGTGGTGGAGTGTCTCGCCAGATTGACCAGCGAGGCCACTTCTAACGACCTCTTCAAGGGAATTGGTCTATCTGATGAGAGTATAACGACACTCACACAGTCTGCGGATGATACTTTCTTATTCGTTATGGCTAGGAAAAAATATATGAGGAATCTTAGATTGATGTGGCACCACTTCGAGTGGGCTTTTGGATTGAAAATCAACAGAGAGAAGTCAGAACTATGCTACCTTGGACAGACTGAGGGCGAAGCGGCAAGACTAGCAAGCTTGCTTGACTGCAAAGTTGGCACTTTCCCCACCACTTACCTAGAGTTCCCCCTCTCCCCAAAACCCCCCACAAAGGAGGCATGGAGATGGGTAATCCAAAACTGCAACATAGAATCGATGGATGGCAAGCCAAAATCCTTTCAAGAGGGGGTAGACTTATCCTGGTGTCACACCCCGGGGTCCCTTTTTAGTTTGGAAAAACAGCGGAAACGACTAATTTTTTTTTTTTTTTGAAACACCTGACCCCAGAGTATGTCAGATCCGCCACAAATACAGGGAATCTACTGTTCACACGGACAAAGTCTCCCCTGTATTTGCACGGCGTCGCACAAGTACAATTATACAACCAGAGTACAACCAGAATACAACCACAATCATATGAACATACAACCTCAACCGCACATACAGACGTCCATACATTCACCATTCACAACACGACGGTATTCATAGTTTTAAACATAAATCCAGATCTATCATTTGAAACGTTTCCTACCGGGAAACAAGTTTTGAAATACTAAGTCTCAGAAATCCATTGGAAGCTTCTTTTAAGACTGTTTTTCACACGGAAACCTTTATCTTTTAAAACGCTACCACGAGGGGTAGAAAACCATTGAAACTGTATCGAATATGAAAACCCTTTTCTTTTTAAAACAAGTGCTACCACGAGGGGTAGAAAATCATTTTACTTTGAAAAGCCCATAAATCTCTTTTTATCACAATACGTAAAGCCAGCGAAAAACCAATTACTCAAGTACAGAATGAAACTGAACCATAATAAAAATTTACTATTTATTCAAGCAAGGGAAAAGAGAACCAAACGGGACGGAGCTCTAACACGCACTAGACTCGCTCCTCACCTGCCGTCCCACTCGGACCTGCGACGTCACCTGTAATGGGGGCGGGGGGTGAGAACATGTAAACATGTCTCCCCTCCCAGTGGGTACCGCAAGCCGACGAGGCCGAGGGTACGCACCAGCAAAGGAGGCTAAACAACAGTAAGGGTAAACAACTACAGTAGCTACTATGATATAAGAACAGAAAGTACAAGTAAGGAACTAATGTACAAGTAATGAACTACTGCTACTGTATGTATGCATCAACTGGTGGATAGTCCAAGGATACCCAATCTAAACCTGCCTTGTTGGTCCGGAGACCTCAGGCTAATGCCACAATCACTCAACCTGCATATACCCAGTCGTAACCTCTGAGCTCACGGGTGGGCAAACCCAACCACTTTTCCGGAAAAGAACACCCCCTGCGGTGGATCAGACCGCTGGTGTTCGTGAAATGCGAACGAGTGGTGACGATCGATGCTGATATGCTCAATAGCCAACCGTCGGCAACCAGCCGACACCGACCGTATAGGTCATCAAGTACAAAGTGAACCGACCGAGATAGGTCAAAGTACGTAAAGTAGTGAACGACCAAATAGGTCACCGATGCAACAGGAGAACCGACCAATCAGGTCACATGTATAGTATATACTAATGCCATCTACTCTACCCCTACACAGAATACTACGCATAGGACAACCGGGCAGAGTAAATAAAGACAGTATGGTGCAAGGCTCAATATGTAACGAGTAAACAATATGAATAGACGATGTAAAAGATAGGGTAAAGGAAGACATCACCGAGCGTGCACCACTGTACCGACTTCGGATCGAAGTACCCACCTGTATAAAGCTGAAACGGTCTCGCGAAGGCGGAGACGAAGCGACCGGACCTACGAAGGGTCCACCGGGTTAGAGTCTAACCCACGAACACAATAACACGACCAATCTCACACAAATCCCAAAATCATAACCCCACTGAAATCGGTTTCTCAAACGCAACTTCCGAACCAGCCGGAAGTCCCGAAAACCGTACCGGAACTCCACCGTCGCTCACCCGTCGTTTCTGAACCCTCGAGACGACACGGGTGACCAGCCAACAAGGCTCAGCGACGCAACAATCAACCACGAGGCACCGTCGGATGAATTCCGAGTCGAACACGCGTTCTATCGGCGGATTTCGCCGAAAAACGCTCCGGAAATGACAGTTAGATTTCCGCAAGGGCTTGGGGCCTTGGACGATCAGTCCAGAGGTTATCTTAAGCCTTAACCTGCTGCCAACAGCAGCCACGACGAAGCGAAACGCAAAAGGATCCCTAATGGCCCATGAAATCACATTATTTTATGTGATTTCATGGCTCTAACGGGTCGTACCAGCAAACCAGGGATCTACGGAGGTTGCCATCGCACTTGCTGCAAGGTTTCAGCATGCCTGAGGCCGTGCTCACCTTTCGGAGCACTGCCGGCAGCAACCACGCGCGCACGAGCGACGCGAACCTCAGCGAAACAGTGCGCACACTGTGGAAAACAGCCTTTTCTTACTAACCAGGGCGTCATTGGCCTAAATGGAGGTGAGCATCGTGTTCAGCACGAGCCCACGATCACCGTGCTCACCTCCCGAGGTGCTAGGGAGTCATCGGATCATCGGAAAGGTGACCGTAACGCAAAACAGCAGTGCTGGAACCAAAATAAACTACTCACCGGAGCTGTGGGAGCTAGGGAAGGCCGCCGGCGATCGCACGGCGGGCACTCCGGCTGGGGATGGGAGCAGCTGGTCGGAGAGGTCCGGGGGAGGTGCTGGCCGGCGGCGGGCAGCAGTCGGTGGCGCGGCGGCGGAGATCGGGCCCGCACACTTCCTCTCGGGTTGGAGCTTGCCGGCGGCGAGGCGGCGACCGGGGGAGGTCGGGGCGGCGATGATCCGGTGCCGGAGACCAAGGGGGAGGTGGTGCTCACCTCAGAGGGCAACGGCGGCGCTCGGGAGTGGCGCGGCTCCAAGGTCGGCCCGCACAGGACCCGAGCGGCGGCGGGAGACCTTGGCGGCGGCCGGCGGCGCGCGGGGACGGCCGGGTTGCTGGAGGTCGCCGGGGGTCGACGGGGGGAATTGGCCGCAGGAGAAGTGCGGTCCCAAAGCCCGCAACCTGAGTTCGGCCTGGCTCGGGTCTGGGCAGACCCGGCTGGCTGCAGCCTCTTCCGGCGGCTCCGGCGACGCTCGGGGGTGGCCGGGGCCGGCGGGGGAGGGCGCCTGAGGAAGGTCTCGACCAGGGGAAGGTGGTGCTCGGGCTAACAGGCCTCTCCAAGCACCAAGCTTAAACCGGTGGTGAGGTGGTCCAAGAGAGGAGGAATATTAGCTGCAGGCTGTTTCCGGCGGCCGGGGCTGCTCGGCGGCGGCCGGAACGCGAGCACGGGCAGGGCAGGGAGGTGCTGGGATGGCAGGGGCGGCTGGGGTTAGCTGGGGGGTTCTAGGGTTAGGGTTAGCTCAAGAAACCCTAGGACAACCTATATATAGGTGCGGAAAACTCGCGGAAAACCCCCTCGAAAGGAATCTAATTAATCCCAGCTCTCAACCAGCAGTCGCATAACGCACGATAGTCCCTCTAAGTTCGAAAACTCGCAATTCGACGCATAAAATATAGGGCCTTTTCGCGAATAATCCGATTACTCAAATCAGCCCCTTCGCGGACTTTTCGCGATTCCCGAAGATCCGTCCGTCGGATTTCCGATCGGATCGCACCAGCGCGATCAGCACGACAGAGGCATCGAATCTAGCATCTCGTTTCGCCCGAAAAGATTCCCGATTTGCGACAAAACCATCCCTCCTAGGTTCCACCAAAAACCACATATAGACAACTATATGCAAAAACCATTAAACCCCTTTTTCTCGAAATCCGTGCATCCAAATCCAATTCCGTCAGTGCCATTGGGTCCAGGATAGTCGAGCGGTTGAAAACGAGCTATTGGAAGGCTATATTCGGAGTCCGATACGCGTCGAAAGTCCACTCTACTCCGCGGCCTCTCCGGAAAACCGGAGTTACTATTCACTTAAGTCGAACTTCCGGGTCGCGTAACTTCTCCGTTTTAACTCGTTTTCTCCTGAAATTTGACGAGTACATTTATAATTATATTACACACAAGAACATCGTCAAACAAAAGGGTTTAATCAATAAATCAAAAATCTCAGTTATTACACCTGGTCAACTCTGTGCTTACCAACATTCCGCTATATTTTCTGTTCGTATTCAAGGCACCTAATTGGGTAATCAAGCGTATTGAAGCCTTACGCAGAGATTTCTTCTAGAGCAGCGGAGACAATTATCCAGGTAAGGGGTGCCTAGTTGTATGGAAGAACGTCTGCTTGAGCAAATCGGCAAGTGGGTTAGGTATTATAGATGTGGCTATCATGAATTGGGCACTTCTGGTCAAGTGGTGGTGGAGATTTCATACAGCACCTCATTTGCAGTGGACCAAGATTATCCGGGCTTTATATTACCAAAGAAGAAGACCACTGTGGGAGGGAAAATGCTTCAGGCCTCACTCTCAATGGTGAAAAGGAGTTTTAACCACTAACTCTATCTTCAAATGGGGAGTCAAATACGAGCTGGGCAATGGGAGCTCTATTGATTTTTGGTTGGACAGATGGTGTGGGGATATCACACTTCAAGCGACCTTTGCAGAGGTTTACACGGTGTTGGAATGCAAACCAATCTTGGTTAGGGACTGCTTTGGAAGTCAGGACTGGAATTGGAAAAGGATCCTGGGCGATGAGTCGGCATCGGTGCCTGGGTTGAGTGCCAAACTATCTGCGCTCAAAGAAAGGGTCAGCAGCTTTAAAATTAGGCATGGATCGGACTCGATAGGGCGAAGATGGGGTAGCAACTGTTTATTTTCAGTCAAATCAACCTATAGAATGTTGAGTGATGGGAGTACGAGGGATGGACGTGCTAACACTATCTGGAGGCTCCGTTTACCACTCAAGGTCAAAGTGTTTTGCTGGTTAGTTCTTAAGAAAAGACTACTAACAACTGATAACCTTGTAAAGAGAGGGTGGACTGGAGATAAAAGTGCTCTTGGGGTGTCGTACCAGAGAGAAAAAGAGAGAGAGAGTTATTTTGTGCACCTAGTGCACGGGTGCACGTAGATGGATTGTCCTTTAGGTTTATAAAAGACGAGAGAAGGGTAGGAGAGATTCAAGAAAGAGAGCTCGGGTTGTAGCTACTTTGTTGCAGAAGAGGAGTCAGGTGTAATCTTCTCTTATTTAATGAATCTTATTTTACCCGCATATTTTCTGTTTTGGTATTTCTCTCTTTTATGATTGTATCAGCTTTTGCTGAGGAGACGGGTTTACGGTAAAAATCCGATTTGACGTTTCCGTTGCGAAATCCCAACAATCGATACCGGATCCACAGCAGTCGGTATCGGAGCGGGTTGCGGATTCACGAGATCCGGTACCGGGGCGAGTACCGGATTCCCAACAAGTGGTATCAAGTGTAGGGCTCACGACGAGTAAGTGGATCATCTGTTCGCTCGATGTGTATTTATCAAGTTTATTATGGTGATGGGCCTCGAGGATGTTCAGGAGGGGGAGTTGGGTGACGATGTACATGTAGCCTGGGATAGGCGGAAGGGAAGGTATGGGGTGCTGAATTGGAGCATCGAACTAGCCGAATTGGTTGCATGTTGGTGGATCATTTGGAAGGCGAGGAACAACCTTATCTTTTGGGATATCCAGTTTGACCCTGTACTAGCCGTCCAAAGGCTCAAGCAACTGTTATCTGCGTGGAAAGATCTACTATGATCCGTGTTTTTTTTTTTTTTTTTTTTTTTTTTTTTTTTTCGAGCGCCTCTCGATGTAGTTTCCACTTTCTTCTTGAGATCCTGGTTGCCTCAGTTCTATAGCCTAATTCATCCATTCAATGAATGAAGCAGATAGCGTGTTACCTATTCTCTCAAAAAAATAAAAGTACCTTAATCTTAAAGAATTATTATTTTTATTATTATTTTTGCTGGAAAAGTAATTAGGTAAGATTTCGTTTGGTATCGTATTTTCTTTTTATTTTTTTAAATACTAATTTTACATAATTTGATGTGTTGGAAGAAAGATTTTTTTTAACCTTACAATGCATTCGGCTAAAAAAATTTATTTTATTTTTTTTGTTAAATAATCACTTCGAATGAAATGAAATAGTTGCAATTAATTTACCATCCACTCCCTTTTGATATACAAAATTTTATTTAGAAAAATGAAAAACAAACATGATGCCTAAGGAGACTCAAGTAAGCTTATGTCTTGTTTAATATTACTCTTTATCTATTCACTATAATTAGAACTAGGGTAAATTGCATTGTTATCTCCTGAACTTTTGGCGAAGTTTCACTTTACCCCTCGAACTCCTAAAATAAACATCTAACATTCTAAATTCTAATATTTTATTCATGTTACCTCTTCCGTCAGTTTTCCGTCAAGCTTCGTTAACTGAAAATTGACGGAAGGGGTAAAATAAATGAAATATTAGAACGAATGAAATATTAGAGTTTAGAGTGTTAAATGTCTATTTTAAAAGTTTGGGGAGTTAAGTGAAACTCGCTAATAGTTTAGGAGGTAGCAGTGCAATTTACTCTGTAGGACTCTCGACTATAAATTATTTTATTATAATATGTTACTTATGGATTGACTACTAACCCTCAAGTTAGTGATTATTATTGATTTTGAATTTATATATATTTTTTATCCTAAAATAAATCATATCATAATTTATCCTATATTTTATTGTAATAAAATAAAAGCGAAAGAAATGAATTAGAGTGACTTAAATATAAATAAAGAGCGATACTAACTATCTACGATGCTCGAACACTACTGTCCTCGTGTACTCGCTAATACGATTGATTTACAATAGGTGTTCTCACTCGGCTATAGAGATGTTAATTCTCAGTTAATTTTCTGTAGTACTCGTTTGTCCCTTTTATCTTTAGAAGCATTATTCTAAAGTATTATAAAATATTATTTTATATTTTTATATTAAAAATTTTTAATTGGCTGAAATGAAGTACAAAAATTTTATTTTAGGCTACAATAAAATTACATTGCTTAGTTTCATAGAAAATAAGTGTATTTTCTAAAACAATACTTCTAAAGATAAAAGGGACAAACGAGTCATACAGAAAATTAACTGAGAATTAAAATCTCTATATCCAAGTGAGGACACCTATTGTAAATCAACCATATTAGCGAGTACTCTAGAACAGTAGAGTGTTCAAGCATCGTAGGTAGTTAGATTCGATTTTATTTTATTACAATAAAATATAGGATAAATTATGGTATGATTTATTTTAGGATAAAAAAAAATATAAATTCAAAATCAAGTATGATCACTAACTTGAGGGTTAGTAGTCAATCCATAAGTAACATATTAGGATAAATTGCACTGCTACCTCTTGAACTTTTAGCTAGTTTCACTTAACATCCTAAACTTTTAAATAGACATCTAACATCCTAAACTCTAATATTTTATTCGTTTTATCCTTTTCGTCAGTTTCCGGTTAACGGAGTTTGACGAAAAACTGGCGGAAGAGATAACATGAATGAAATATTAGAGTTTATGATGTTAGATGTGATCCATTTTAGGAACTTGAGGTGTAAAGTAAAACTTCGTCAAAAGTTTAGAAAGTAACAATGCAATTTACCTTTAAAACTATGGCTAATATGAAGGTCATTTTATTTACAGCAGTTGGCTATATTTCAGTTCCAACGGCGATGGCTAGATTCTAATTGTTAGATTCTGATACAGCAATTTCAATAATGGAGTTGGCCTTTTGTATAGTTGCATGCAATCAACACCAGCAAAAGTTTCTTTAGATATTGATATCAAACCTTTTTTTTTTTTTTATGTACATACCCTTCAAAATTTTTATTTACCACTTAAATGTTGGTCTTAATCGATCTTGTTATAAGTCTAATAAGTGTTACCATTTAAATGGGGCATTATCAAAAGCGACTCTATAAATTTTTAAAACTCCACTTTTTTGCGTCAAAATGGCACCAGCCTTAGAAAGCT
This sequence comes from Ananas comosus, assembly GCF_001540865.1. Taxonomy (NCBI): domain Eukaryota; kingdom Viridiplantae; phylum Streptophyta; class Magnoliopsida; order Poales; family Bromeliaceae; genus Ananas; species Ananas comosus. The sequence goes on along the minus strand of NC_033642.1, from coordinate 6,686,673 downwards.
GGATTTGTAAGAGCTGAGTTGGGTAAATTGCACTAGTCCCTGAACTCTTACTCTGATTTTATTTAAGTTCCCAAATTTTCGAATTTATTTCACTTTGGTCCCCCCTTTAAAAAAGGATTTTTGTGCATTCACCTAGTTCATCTCTATGTCAGTGCGCCGTGCATCCACCCGGTTTCTATTTGTTGCGTATTTTAACTCAATGTTTTAATTTTCAATAGTAGAATTTGAATACGAGATCGGAGATTAATAAATGATTGATACATGGTATACAAAGGTAGGGAGGTACACCAGGTGTAGCCAATACTTTTTTCTCTGATTGTGAAGAAGGATAGGGAGTAAAAATGAAATGCTCACGGAGAGTTTAATGTGTGAAATGTCAAACGTAAAAGTTCGGGGACTAAAATGAAATTTATCTTTAATTAAGTTCGGGAACTAGTGGTGCAAGTAGAGCAGTTCCCAGTGCTGTAACTTATGTGGAGTTCCCAAGAAAAAAAATAGAAGCGGCCGATAGTTGGTATTTGAGATTTCAAGTTTGAATTCTAGTTGATTTATATTTTCGATTAAGTTTATTTTTTAAAAAAATAAATGTAGCATACTATCTACTCTCAAAAGAAGTTGAACCAAGAATGACATAAGAAGTGTAACTTAGAATTTCATTTTCGTTTTCTGCAAAACTTTTATATGCCAAACATACAGTTGGGACTGGTGCAACCAAAAGTAAAAATAGAAGCTCTTCTATGAGTGAAAAAAAAGCACTTATTAGAGTGCTTCTTCTGGTTGGTTTGCTGCTATTTAAGTAAGGGTCAATTGCATACAGATTTTTGTAAACATAATAAATTATAAATATATCCTTATAGAGTTTAACTTTTATAAGTTATTTTTGTAAAAATTCTAATATTTTCAGATATATTCTTGCTGTTAAAATCCGTTAGAAAAGTTTAATTAACCATAAGTTAAATATTTTATTCGGATTAATTTTTGACATTTTTACTTCTCTTATATTATACTGTTATAATTTTTGGAGGGATATATTTGTGATGGCAAATTTGAAAAAATATAAACAGTCTTTTAGCAGTTCTCTAATGATAACAAATCAAAGGAACATATCTTAAAATATTAGGACTTTTGCAGAATAACTTATGAAAGTTGAACTTTCTAGAGATATATTTGTAATTCATTATATTTGCGGGACCTGGATGCAATTAACCCTTTAAATGAAATGGCCAATTTGTATAAATCATTCACTAGTGTTGTATTTTTATAAAAATAGACTACTATTTTAAATTTTATATATACAATTCTAATTTTTAATAAACTGATTTTTTTATTTTTTTATTTTTTTATTTTTTATTTTATTTTATTTTTTTTTTTTGCTTCTAATTCGTTTTTCTCTTTCTCGCAGAAGTACATGAAGTCTCTTTATACATGTTTTTCTTTTTTTCAAATTCTTTTTAGGGGAAACTTCAAATACGGCGGCCTTTGTAGTTTCGTGCTTAATTACTTTAGTATACTGTAGTTTAAAATGTATCACTTTAGTATTATATGATTTTATTTTATTTTTCTTTTTGTTGTTTTCTCCGTTAATTTTTTTATTAAATCAGTGACAGAGTTATAACCACATAGTACTAAAGTGAAAATTCGATAAATCACAGGATATTAAAGTTAATATTCAATAAATCAATGGTAGGATATCTGAAGTTTTTTGTATATAATTTAACAGAAAGTTAATGAAAGTGCTGATAGAAAGTGAAAAATAAAATTACAGAATATTAAAATAATATATTTTAAATTATAAAATATTAAAATAAAAAAATATAAAATTATAAGAATGATATTTGAAATTTACTTTTTTTTTTTATATGTAAAACTCGGACAACAAAAGTTGGCGCTGATGCGCAGCGTGTGTACAGTCACGTGAAGCACGTTCATTTTGCAGGGTCGGTTTCGCCCTCTTATCCCACATCTAAAATTTATCCCACATTTAAAATTTAGGAGTAATTGCTTATATATCTCTGAAAAATTTTCGATTTTTAGATTTACCCCTCTTAGAAGGCTAATATTGAAAATATCTTTTTTATATTTCAACCTATTTCTAATATACTCCTAGAATTAAAATCTGTTAATTAACTCTATTATCTTCGTAAAATTACTATTTTTTCCTTTCAAATATACTCTTCCACGATACTTTCTTATTTGCCTTAAAGTCAGGGGCACAAAAAGTATTTTGGCTTTTGGTTTTTTTCAATATACCCCTCTACCGTCATCAGCATTTCTTATTTGTCCTTAAGTTAAGGGCAAAATTGGCATTTTAATTTTTTTTAACTGTGGTAGATATTTAACTTACGTTTAACTCAAGTTAACTTAACAAAAAATAACTGCGGGGGTATTTTGCAATAACGGTGGAACATATAAAGGGTATTTTAGAAAGAAAAAAAAAAGTAGGAGTAAATCGGATATTTTCAAGCATATGAGCGGTATATAGGCAATTATCCATAAATTTTAGGTACAATTGCTTATATATTTTTAGAAAGTTTTCGACTTTCTGATTATTTCTTTTAGAAAACTAATATTAAAAATATTTTTTTTTTACGTTCCAACTTATTTTCAATATATTTCTAGAGTTAAATTATATTAGTAATAGCTGTAATCATTTTGCCCTTTTAAATATACCTTTCTATTATCACCAATATTTCTTATTTGTCCTTAAGTTTAGATCACAAACTTTTCTTATTTACCCTTAAATTAGGGGTATAAAAAGTATTTTAACTTTTGGTATTTTCAAATATATTTTTCTGCTATTACCAACGTTTTCTATTTGCTCTTAAGTTAAGGGCAAAAGAGGTATTTTAATTTTTTTAAAACTTTGGTAGATATTTAACTCATATTTAATCTAAATTAACTTAATGGGTGGTAACTGGGGGGATATTTTGGAATAACGGAGAAACATATGAGTAGTATATTGGAAAGAAAAAAAGTAAGGACAAATGAGATATTTTTAAAGTTTTGAGGGGTATATAGGTAATTATTTCTAAAATTTAAAACTAAAAAAAAGCTCAAAAATTGAATGGAGACCCCTCATCTATATTTCTCATTCGGAAAGGCAATTCTGAAATAATGGGGAAGAATAAAATGAATAGCTTGAAATTTCTACATTTAAGATATTTGTTTTGATAATAATAAAAAAAAAGTTGAAACTAATTTTCTTTTATTTTCAAATTTATTTTTATTTTGTTTATCTTAGCGGAAATGACAAGGAACTATTTGGTTCCTCGAAAAAACATATATTTTTTTTTAAAAAAAGTTTTCATGAAAAATCTCTTTTATAGTTTTCGTTCGTTTGGTTTGAAAAAAAAAAACAGTATTTTTCGAAAGCTTCTTTCAAAATTTTACGGAAAATTAGCAATTTTGTTTTCTTAAAAAAAAAAAAGAAAATGAAAACATTAATTTTTTCATGGAATTTGAAAAATTAATTTTCAAAAAGCCAGTTTTCTTTAAAACTAAACTGATGTAAAACTGAAAAGTGATTTCGTATGAATTTTTTTTTTTCTTTGAAAATCTTTTTTTTATGCTGTTCGTTTATATTTTCAGATAAGATAGTTTATTTCTAAAAAAATGCACGAAACAGATAGTATATTATTTTTTTCTAAAAAAATATATTATTCAGTATTTATAAGTTAATTAATCATGACAATAATAATAAAAATGATAAATTTCAAATTACCTCGGGTGGTTCTATTTATTTTCACTTTTGTCATTCTGTGGTTTAAGAAGTTTTACTTTGCCCCTTGTAGTTTAGATTTTATTTCACCAAAAATTTGTATATCAAATAGAGTGGCAAATTGAGAATTTTTAAAATATCACATGATGACAAAGTGAAAATATGTTAAACTACAGGAGGGCAAAGTGAAATATTTTAAACTATGATGTAGCAAAGTGAAAATAAGCTAAAATATACGGAGGCAAAGTAAAATTTTTTAAATTACAGAATGATAAATAAAAATAAGCTAAAATACAAGGGGCAATTTGAAATATACCCCCAAAAAAATTTCCACTGGTACACTAATTATATAAATTAGTGTTGAAAAAATATATAAAAACGACAATCACGCAAAAAGAGGCCTAAACTTTTTTGTTTAATAGGTGAAATAGTCGAGAGCTACCCGAACTTTCGTCGGTTTACAAATAGCTACCTAAACTTTTAACAATTCTAAATATTTAAAATTTCACAGTTGGACATCTAAATTTATGATTAGCCAAATGATCAAAAGCTTATAGTGGATACATGCTGACAATATTAAATATCTTTTTTGGTCTTCAAATTCAATTTTACATTATAAAAATGAGTTTTTTACGAATGAAGTACAATAATTATGATTAATTTTATCCGCTAAAGTAATATAAAAAAGACCTACCTATTTTGCTAAAATATATTATTTATTATTTCTCGTTCAGTTAACTAATATTAATTATTTTAAATTGATAATATATGAATCTAATGGTTGACTATAAATTTTTAAAAAATTTGGATGGTAAAAAAAAAAAAAGATTTTGGAAGCTAATTTACGTGAAAAGAGTGGCCAAAGGTGCGATGGTTGTAGCATATTTAACCCTTTTATTTAGTTCCAGCTTGTACTTTTTTAAATTTAAATTACGTGAAAAGATATAATTTTTTAACTTTAATAACAAGAATAATTTTTCCCAGCAAATTAGAAATGAAAAGAGGGTGTAAATAAAAGGTGAGAAAAAAAAGGTTGAGTGGTGTGCTTCAGAAGGCAGTATAGTTGAGGGGGTCTCCATGCATTTTTACCTTCTAGAAATCTTCTAAAAAATGACCAAAACCCTAGGCTTCTAGAAAGTTTGAGAAAGTTTCAATTTTTTATGCTAAAGAAAGTAATAAAGTAGCTTTCTTTTCTTATAAAAGTAATAAAAGTGAGTCAAGAGTTTCTTTTCCCACACGTGTGACTTGCCCCTCTTGATATTTGGGTTAATTGCACTAATGGTCCCAACCTTTATAATTTTTATTTTGGTTCACACGCTTTTTTTTTTTTTTTTTTTTTTTTTTTTTTTTCGCAATTAGATTCTTAACTTTTAAAGTTCATTGCATCATTGGTCTGTAACTTTATAAAGTTTGTTCACTTGCGGTCCTGGAAGCCCAATCTCGCCATCTCCGGTGTTATTTTCCGCATGCACCGGCGATCATCTTGATCTCGCATATTATGCACGCTGTATTTTTTTGAGCATCCGGTGTATTGAACACAGAATCGAATGTGCCACAAAATTATTTTAAAAATCTATAAAAAGATTAGTACCAAAACTGATCAGAGTATATCAGCAGACTATGATCATAGATCTATATGATTAGGTAGGACTTTAGTAGGTTCTTCTGGCTTATTTCGCCGAAACGAACAAAAATTTGAATAGTTGAAACAACTAAAACAAAATATATATGTTAGGAACCCAATAACAAAGAAAGTTATAGGTTAGGGACCAAGGTGGCAAAAGAAACAAACATTGGGGAGCAATGGTGCAATCAAACCCAAATTCTCCGGTTGGGAAGTGCTAAGGGGCTGCTTGGTTCTACGTAAAACTGGTGAAAATTTTTTTTTCGTGAAAGATTTGTTTTACGGTTTACAGTGTTTGATTTGTAGAAAAAGAAAATTAGTTTTCAGTTATAGTTGTTTGGTTGAATGGTTGAAAAGAAAAGTACATTTTTTTATTATTATTATTATTATTATTATTATTATGTATTCTATATATTATTTATTTATAATGTATGTTAATTATTAGGCTATATATATTACTATTATAATTTATATTTATAAATTAAATATATTAAAATTATATAATATGATAAATTTATAAGTATTTAATATAATATATGTAATAGTCTGCATATAATGCTATATGAAAAAATATAATTTTTATAAATAAAAATATATAATTAGTTTTTCTTTATTGTTGTTTGGTTGAAAGAAAAAAAAAATTTATAAATAAAAGTTATTATATATATTTTTTCTTATTATATATATTATTTATATATAATAATTATCATATTACATATATTAGTATTATAATTTATATTTATAAACAAAATATATTTAAAATATATTATGCATTAATATGTAATATAATATATAATAGTATATATTTAATACTATAAAATAAATTATTAGTGTTTATAAATAATATTTATATTATAAAATATTATATAATAAATAATCTATTATTAAAATAAAATGTTTTTTTAAAATATATAAAAAATATATATATTATTATATATATTCTATATAAAAGAAAAGAATGGAGAGAGAGAGAGAGGTCTCCTCTCGATCGGTCACGAGGCGGGGTGTGCTTCGCGTACCGCGCGTTCTCCCCCCCTTCCAAACATCCTCCTCGCTCCCCCCGGCGACCTGCACCCCTCGACGCCCCCACGGCCGCTCCTCCGCCGCCGGCCGGAGCGACCCCTGCCGGCCGGCGGCGGAGGAGGCGCCGTGGGCTGTCGAGGGGTGCGGGTCGCCGGGGGAAGCGAGGAAGGTGCGGGTCGCGGGGGGAGCGAGGAGGGTGCGGTTCGGGAACGCGACGGTGATGGGGACGGCGCAGGAGGATTCGAAGGAGAACGGCGGGCGGCGAGAAAAAAAAAGAGCGATTAGAATTACACCATTACACCATTACCATTACACCATTACACCTTACCATTACACTATTACACCATTACTATTACACCATTACACCATTACCATTACACCATTACCATTACACCATTACACCATTACCATTATACCATTACACCATTACACCATTTACGCCATTACACCATTACACCATTACACCATTTGCCGACGAAGAAGAATACGCGCGGGTCTTTTTCATTTTCTTCTTCTTCCTCCTGCGGAGGACCTCGACTCCCTCGATCTCCGCTGACGGGGCTGCCCCTTCCGCCGCCGCCTCGGCGGCGCGCGGCGGCGCCGATGGTGTCGTCGGATGAGGAGACGTTTTACACGCCGTAGCGCTCGGTAGAGTCGGCGTACAGCGACAGCCCCAGCAGCCCCATCTCGCGGCGGTGGTGTCGAAAGCTCGTCGGCGATGGTGAGGGAGCTGCTCGAGGTGGTGCTCGCGCTGTTGAGCTCGGGCTTGGCGGCCGCCGACCTGCGCTGGTCGACGAGGCCGCGCAGGCCGCGGGCTGCGACGAGCGGAGAAGCCGCGAAGCTCGGGGCCAGCTCCGCCACCACCGCAGCGTTGCTCTGCCGCAGCCGCTCATTCTCCTCCACCAACGCCGTCGCTCCTCCTACGTTGGCGGCGGCGGCGGCGGAGGCGGTAGGGGTGGGGCCGAGGACGAGGAGGCGAGGAGAGGGGGAGTCGGTCTAGGGCTGGGGGTCCGCGGCGACGGGATCGAAGAAAGGAGAGAGAAAAAAAAGAGGAGAGAGAAAAATATATAAGGGTATTTTGGTCAATTTGCTGAAAAAGTGGACCGAATCTGCAAAAACGAAAAAGGTGGCCCGGTTTTGCAAAAATCAAAATAATTGGATTTTTTATGCAAAAAGGCCAATTTTATTTTATAATTATATTATTTTTTATTTATTATAATTTATATTTACTAAGTTACAAAATAAAAAGTAATATCACTTATTAGGAGGTAAGTTTACCGTGTACGGATTAAATAGTTTTCGTTAAAACAAACAGCGGAAATGGAATTAAAACTACACTGTCTACGTCGTCTATTTACTACTAAATAAACATCAGAACTGATAGAATTTTACTTCTAGAGCTAGAAACAAAGAGCGGAAGTGAAGTAATTTTTATCTGAATTCTAGTTCAACCAAAAACCCACTTACGTTGAAACAAACATGCCCTTAGCGGCAAACAAAAAATTTGTTGCTGCTTCGTCACTATAGGAAAAACATTTTAGCGATAAAGTAAAGCAGGTGGTTGCTGTTGGCTGCTACATTTAGCGACAACAAAAGATTTGTCACTGTAAATATACTCATAGCGATAAAATAAATGGTCGCCAATTCTCCGACAATTTGTTGGCAAATATACATTTGGATAGTGTATTTTTATTGCTAAATATAACCTAATTGCAACAAATTCTATTCGTCGCTAAAAGCTATTATTTTAAATTTTTTTTTATTTTTTATCATAGTATATCAACGAGAATAATTTGTTGCTAATTCAGTAATAGCTTTATTAATTTAACTAATATTTTACATCGTCCAATAATACGGTTGCAATTTCATCTATCAAATATACATTTGATTATATATTAGTGACAAACAGTTTGGTCAGAGTTTCATTTATCATCAAATAACAATATCATCTGCTATTTTTATGACAATTTCTCATATTTCAACAAACAATCCAAAATATTTCAATTCAAAAAATCTGCGCAAATCCAAATAAATAAAATATAACCAACCAAATAGTTTTCTCGAATAGTAAAAATATTCAAATCTTGATTAACCATTCTAATATATGTTCACCAATATTTTTCAAGCAAAATGCAAAACTCTATCCGAAGAAATTTTTATACTTGGTTTGCTCCTGTATAGTTCATTTGCACATTTCTACACAAACGTATTATTTGGTTTGGGTGTAAGTAAGAATTACTTATTCTATGGATAGATACAAGTTCAGATATAAACTAGACTAATTTTGTGTTTGGATAAAAATTGAGTTGTTTCCGAAAATAAGAAAAATAAAGTTTTCATAAATAAGATAAAATAAAAAGAATAGTTGGTAGTTATAAATTGAAAATAATGATATTACCCCTCTCATTATATTTGAATTTATATTTTTAAATTTTATATTTATATTTTTAAATTTTATATTTATATTTTTAAATTTTAAATTTTAACTTTTAAATTTTAAAATTCAAAATTAAAATCTCAAATTTTAAATTTTAAATTTAAGGTCAAATTTAAATTAAAAATTATAAATATTACATTTTAAATTTGAAAATTTTAAACTTATAAACTTTAATTTTTGAGATTAAAAATTATAAATCTAAAAAATTTTAAATTTTAAATTTTTATTTTTTTAATTTTAAATTTTAAATTTTAAAAATAAAAATAGGGGTGGGAATTCTCAAATGGGAATTCCCACCTTTAATGGATTATCCTAAAATAATAATTTAATATTAATTAGATTAAGTAATAATTTAAATATATTAATTAGATTAAATAAGAATTTAAATATATTAATTAGATTAATTAATAATTTAATACTATAATTAAAATTATATTTAGAGTTTAATTAATTTTGTCCCCGCTTATTCCGGAAAAAGGGGTAGAGCAGCAATTCGAGACTTATACCGAGTTATACAAATTTATTTTCAGGTATCCGAGAACTACTACTTTCGGATATAAAATTTGTGTTTGGGTATGAAGGGGCTCTTATCCCCCTTTATCCTTGAACCAAATGCTGTGAAAAAATATAAAACTATTATTAATAATAAGATAATAAATTTTATCTAGTTAATTATTATTTTGTATAAATAATATATTAAATAACTTTACAAGATAGTAAAATAATGATGATACAAGCAGGATAAATAAGTACTTGGATTTATTGACTTCGTTATTTTTTGTGTAAGCAAAAAAAAGGTCCTTTTGATGTAAAAAAATATTTTATTTGACAATTGTTAATGTGTATTCTTTATTTTTATACGTATATAAAATTTGACCAACAAATAATATAAGAAAAATTAAATTTGAAAAACTACTCCAAACGATCTTACTTACCACATAGTAGATGTTTTAAAATCATCATTTTTTGGTGGCATCTGAACTCTCCGCTAGTGAAGTTACCCGTGTATTGCGACGGGCTAATATTATAGAAGATAAAAGATTGACAAAGTTTAAATTTTAAAATTTTTCAACTTGTAATGAGACATCAATAAATACAAATAGAAAATATAAAACAGATATATACAAATGTGACAAAAGTTATAACAGCAAATAAATTATACATAACAGTAATAAAAGTTACAACAGCAAATAGATATTCTTTTTTTTAAAAATAATTTATTTAGATAAAAATAAATCATATGAATACATTAATTAGAAAGTGGCGGGTGGAAAGACGAAGCATTAGGTAGAGATAAGGTGGGAAGGCGAAGCATCAAAAAGTGTGGCGAGGGGGTGAAGGAGGAATTGCCACGTGGCAAATTTCATGAGAAATAATGTATAGGAATAGATAGATACTGTTTAACCATTCAATCTCTTTACGTTGAGTTTTAATTTGAGATTGTTGAGTCTCACTATGAGACTGCAAAGTCTTTAGAAGAGTCTTTATGTCAATTCTTCTTACAATTGTGAGGATCAAGGATTAAAGTGCCCAACGGCACGGATCGTATCCACCGTGCCGTATCGTGCCAGTAAGATATCGACACGATACTGCCTTCGTGCCAATGGCACAAATCAAAACCTTCTATTCTTTAAATTATAATAAATAATTTTCTCAACAAAATTAAAAAAATTGATAAAAATATATAATAAATAATTTGCATATTTTGTTGCTAAAGAAAATAAACATTTCATACTATTACGTATCCGCATACATATAATTTTTTGATCGGCACGTATCGGCACGATCCGGTACGCACCATGCCGTATCGTGCCGGTAAGTTTCCGGCACCACCCCGTGCCACTTCACTTTAATCCTTGGTGAGGATTGAATTTTTAAAACTTTGTATCATGACTTAGGCTTTGAATTATGATCTCACCAACTTATGAATTCATATAGTTCCAAATATCTTAACACAAATTTTTTACTCGGTCATAAAAATTTCATTATCATTAGAAGAGGGTTTCTGAGAGTTGTCTCGTACAGATGGAAGAATAAAGAGGGCAAATGGGCGATTTTTTTTTTTTTTTAATGAGAGAGAAGAAAAGTAAAAAGAAGTAAAGAAAAAAAAAAAAAAAACAGGTAGAAGCTTCTGGAGTTGGAACAGCATGGAGGAGACCGCTGCAGGCAGGATGGGTATTTTTTTTTTTTGGAAAATTGCTTTTAGGCCCCTCCAACTTATAGTTTATTTTAAAAACATCCTCTTTTTATGTTTTTCCATTTTTTTATTTTTTACTGTTTAGAATTAAGTAATTTCAGTCCAACAAAATTTTTAGTATTTTCATAATTAATTAATGATTTCGCCAACTTTAACAGTTTTTTAATTTCTTGTTAAATAAAATTAAACCAATTAAAAGCTAATAGCAAATGGAGTCATTAAATTTATTAATATTCAAAATTAAACTAAGTAAATAACTTAGATAAAAAAATTGAGAATCTACCAACGAAAAAATCAAGTTGAAATTCGAAACAATCATACGAGATCAAAATTATATTAAATTATCAATATTGCATAAATTTTAATAAATAAAATTAGAAGAATTAAATACTAATAAATAATATAATCGTTAAATTAAATAAAATTTTTAATTCAACCAAATAGAATAGCTCAATTTATTTTATATACATAAAGCAACAAAAATAATTGGCAGCAGATCTTTAATGTATTAACAACCAAATATCAATATGTTGCTAAGGCAGTGTTTGGTTTGGAAACAATAGAGGAATAAGCCCTTATTCCTCTCTTTGTTCTCAAATACTGTATTTGGTACCTGAAAATAGTAATTCTCGGATTCCTAAAATACCTAAAATAAACTGGTATAAGGCTGGAACGGTTGTTCCACTTTTTTTCTGGAACAAGCTTGTTCCGAGGTGGGAACAAGGTTAATTGAAGTTTAAATTTAATTTTAATTATAGTATTAAAATATTAATTAATCTAATTAACATATTTAAATCATTATTTATTTCTTAAATAATAAAATAATTAACTAATTAATTAATTATTTATAATTAATTATTAATAATTTAATGTGTTTATCTATAAACTAATATTTATATTGATCAACAATTAATATTTCTATTAATCTAATTAATTTTTTTTACTAGCTTATCTAACTAAAATAATTTACTAACTAATTAAAAAATTAAATTATTTTTATAATTAATTAAATAATATATTTTTATTATCTTTTATAATATTAATAGCTAATAAATTTATTAATTTCTTAAATTATGTTAGGTAATATTTTGATGTTAATTAATCAGATAAAATAATTTAAAATTATAACTTTTTATTTCTCTTGTTCCAATCTAACTATCTAAATACTATTTACCTTATTCCTAGAAGCAACCCAATTTTCATTCAAACGCAAAATTGGTTTAATTCCTATTTATATCTGAACTTGTATCTATTCCTGAAATAAGCAGTTCTTATTTATACTTGAACCAAACGCAGCCTTCAAAGTATTATTCTAGCAATCACATATTTGGTCGCTAATTATTGAACCCTAAAGTGACGTCAAATTTCGTCACTGTTAATTATATCTTGTCACTAAGATAGACCTGGTGCAAAAAAAATTATCCCCTTCAAACTGATGGCGACTAAGCTTTAGCAATAAAATTACTTTGTCGCTAATGACATTCTACAAAATTTTTACTTTTTCTCATTTTGAGATGGACATTAAATTTAGTTGTTAATTATTTGTTTTTAACGATAAAAGAACACTTCATTGCTAAATATTTTATCTTCGTATCACAATATTAATTATTGTAGTAAAGTCAACATGGGAAAAGCTTGATCCCCTTCAACTCCCTTATACCTTAACACGGGGGAGTACTATTATCCTCAAAACCTAGTGCTTATCGATTGGAAAGAAGTTCGATCACCATCGACTCTCTATAAGGTATTTATAAAGGAATTGGAACTGAACTATTGAGTCCACTACAAAAAAAAGAACCGTCACGAGTAGATTTTTCCTTGGACATTAACAAGCAGCATATTACCTTGGTGCAATGCTATCTTGATAAAGACATAGTAGTTGTATGTGTTGTGGTGCTTTCCTTTATTGTAGTAGTAATTTTATTTATTTATTACCGTACTACTTATGTCTCTTTTAGACCGAGTGAGTGTAAAACACCACTTTCAATATATAGTTGTATCCACCAAAAATTTATTTTAAATTCTTACCAATCAAAAATTTATTTCAAGTTGGCCTCTCTTCTCCTTTACTCTCCTTCAAAACTCTAAAACATCATTTTTGTCCCTTTTAAAGAAGGTTTATGCTCTTCCTACCATTCCTCACTATGCTAGATTAGTTTTTGAAGGTTGTGAATGAAATTTTTTAGGATTTTTTGAGTAGAAGGTTTCAATAGTTCTAACATGGTTAGAACCTTTTCTTTGAAGTTGATTGGAAGTCTCAATAATAAAAATCAATTTTACGATGAGTTTTTAGCAAGTTGAGGCGAGTCATATAATTCACTAATAAAAATCTATTTAATTAGGCCTTTTGCGACCAACATTGTTTGTTGCTATAGGATCGTCACTATTGCTATTTAGCGACAAAAATATCTTTGCCGCTACTTCATTGCTACCTCCCAATCGCCGAAACTGTTTAGCAATGAAGTAAAGTAGTTGGTCGCTATTAGCTGCTATATTTAGCGACGATAAGAGATTTGTCACTATAAATGTACTAGTAGCAGCAAAATAAATGGTCGTTATTTGCCGAATTATTATTACTAAATATATATATGGATAATATTTTTTGAGAGATAGGTAGCACGCTATCCGCTTCGTTTATTTCATTTAGAAATAAACTTAGCTGGAAATGTGAATCAACTAGGATTCGAACTTGGGTCTCGGGTACCAACCACAAAATCCTTTGCCACTTACTCTAAGGATGGTCGGTTGGATAATATCGTTGCTAAATAAACTTAATTGCAACAACATCTATTCGTTGCTAAAAGCCATTATCCACATTCGCCATTACTTTTCTCTTAGTTTACTCCCTAGGTTTCAATTAACGCTAGGGTTAATCCCATGAGTTTATCCATATATTGTCATGTCATTTACAACAAGCTCTCATAATTTACCTATTTGTCACTAGGTTCGTCGCCATAAGTTTTCTCCAATGTATAGTACCAATGTCAACCAAGTCCATATATCCTCATAAAGCATGCTATTTAGGTGGTATATATGACATATAAAGAAGATGAAAAATATCTACATGTTTGGTTATGTGCTCATAAACCCTCATGAATTTTTCAAAGCTTGTCTCATGCAAATCCATTAAGATTGACCTAATATTACTCAAGAGAATATGGAAGCTTAGGCTATAAACATTGAAATAAGAATACTTTAGACAAAGAGAGATTAAATCTATTTAGGTGATATGTTCTACATTTCCTTGTAAATTCCTTGAAAATATTTCTTAAGCTCTTGAGGCCCCCGAGAAATTGTAAAGAAGAAATTCTAATCAAGTTAGATCTTTCAAAACCCTCATTCGAAAAAATTTCTAAATTTAAACCCTAAAAACTCTACCCCACCTGTGACATGTATTTCTCCAAACAAGAGAAATGGGGCTCGGAAAGGTTGTCTCCTCCTCCTACTAGAGTTTCTTCCGAGTGCTCATGTCCTTATCCAAGTTTGTTAAGAAATCGAGCTCCAAAATCGCAACAATAATGGCCTAGGGTTTTCTTTTCTCTTTTAGAAATAACTAAGTATAGAGAAAATGAGAGATACGGAAAACAAAAAATGGTGAGAAAGGAGTGTCGCATATGAAGGGGTATTTATAAGTGTTACAACTGTAGATGAAAGTGGCACAAAGTAATTTAAGCTTTGCTAATACACTTTACTATAGCAATTAAGTGGAAGAAAAATTAAACACTTTCATTCAAAAACTTGATTACAAAAGGTTTACAATTAAAGGACTTAAATAGAATAAGAAACTTGAAGTTTAAGAAAACCTAACCATACATGTTCTCCACTACATCCACTACACATGTGCTCCTTGAAACTAGCTACCATGAACTCCACAACATTAATTACTCACTACTTACACAAATTAAAGCATGCATTTATCCACTATCTACATGATCTTAACCCACTACTTGCACACACTATTTGTACAATAATAGGGCCACTAACATGATAAGATTTGTATTATTTTCCAACAACAACTGCATTCAAATCCTCCAATCATTCGTATTTGTAATTAACGAACTGCTGCCTTTGGACCAGATTTCAAGCACCCGTCCGTCCAATCTTTCGGGCATAGCTCTAAAGTCTTAGGTTCAGTATCCGGAAGTTGGTCTAAGCGCCCGTGCGCTCATCCGCCCAATACTGTTTTCAGACGGACGCAAGAAAAACTGGGTGCCCTATTAATTAACGAGACAAGTGACCCCTCTTCTGGGCTTGATTGTTTGGAAGTGGAACCGCGCACCTACAGGAGCAGTTTGGAAGATTTTAGATGCCTGTAGGACAATTTGGATGCTCAAATGTTTATCTGTTTGAGAAATCTTGCTCTCGGGTAAAGCGTCCGCTTGAATAGGGTGCTCAACTGCTGAAATATTTCAGGCGGCGGAAATAATACTTGAGCGTCTTGAAAGTCCGGGAAGCCAACTTTTCATTTCTTCTGAGACTCTGTTTCAATCAAAATTGATTTCAACTCATTTCAAATTCAGCCAAAATTTCTCCTAATATATATTTTAATCATGTCTAACATAACATTAATTCTCACTTTGTCAATTTAGCTAAATTTAGTGCACTATACTGAATTTCAGTGCTTAATAATTTTAATTTTTATAGTTAATTAAGTTAAAAAATTTAACAAGTTCCATCACATAATTAGCTAGCAGCACTTACTTAATTAAATTTATTCACTATAAAATATCTTAATCTATTAAATTTGATATAATTATCAATCCATTTGGTAAAATTTTTAATTTGTTTGGCCAAATTTACTTAATTTTAAAAAATCAAAAGCCGAAGAGTTCTCAATCCATAAAAAAGGTAAAAATGTATAGCACTTTGCAAAACTAAAGACCATTTTTTTTTTTTTGACTATCCCATCTTTTAAAATTTTAATTTTAATACACAGCCTTTCAATTTATTTTAATTTAATTTATCTAATGATTTTTTCAATATAAAATTTAAATTAATTGTCCATTTTAATAAATTTATAGTTATGTAAAATGTTGAGAATATAGACTTATTTATATTTTAAAACTAAGAGTTATCACCGTCACCAGGCGGTCCAGACTTAAATTAAATAAGTTAAAAATTAGATAATAAAATAAAAATTTTAAAAATTAAATAGTCGGATCAGATGACAGTTGAGATATATTTTAATTGTCAATTTCAGAACTACCTTATAGAGATCTCCGGACATTGCAACCAAACCTTCCATTTTATTTTATTTTATTTTAGTACACAACTGTGTCACGCACGCTTTTTATTTATTTATTTTTTTGTTAATACGTGTCCACCCATTTGTTCCCCTTTCCTGACCCTTTTTATCCGGATATTTAACATTAAGCTAATAAGTACCCAAAATAACCCCCAATAGCTCCCCCACACAGATGTAAAATAAAATTGCATAAAAGTTTGGATTAGTTGCACACTAAAGTAAACTTTTACCCCCCTTATATTTTGGTCCTCAAACTTTCGAGTTGGAATCTTGGATATTAGTTGTTATACTTTTATATAGAATTTTTTTTCTATCTAATATGAGATTATTAGGGTGTTACAATGTTGGTTCTTAAATTCTTAATTTTTTTTTTTTTTATTTTAGTCCTTGTAGATATTTTACAATTGGAGAATAAATATTGCTACATCTAATCCGTCTAATATCTATGCTCCATTCATTTGTTGACTATTTTTTTAATCACACTAGTATAGAACCCGCGCTTCGCTGCGGTTAACATTTATATGCTCTAAATAATTTAAAATTTTTTTAAAATTTCACCACGACCCCTGCAAAAGTCATTTTTTAAAAATTTTTTTAATTTGTTTTTTTAGGGTATATGAGATGTTCACAGTAATCACTCTAAGATTCCTCAACAGCAAGATGAGGTTGAGGCGAAGCGACCCCCGTTGATGCTCAAATGCTAAGATACCTCGATATATTATGTTTTTAATTTTTTTAATTTATTTGTTTTAATTGTAGGGAATGGGTTTAGGGACGATCGGAGGGGGGTTAGAGTTTGGGGAGTGAGCGTGCTTGCGGGATCGCGATCAGCGGCTAGGGCTCCGGCCATCCATGGGGGCGGCGTCGTCGGCGGCCGCAGGGGTGGCGTCGTCTGCGACCGCGGGGGCGGGATCGGGAAGAGGGGGGCCACGGCCGTCGCGGGGATCTCCGCCGGTGGCAAAGGAGGGACGAAGGGGCCGAGGGAGAGGGCGCCCTAGGCGAGGAGGGAGGCGGGGGCGGAGTGGGAGTAGCGGAGGAGCGCGGCGGCGGAGAGGAGGTTAATGCCCCTCCCCCCTTCCTCTCCTCCTTCTCCTCCTCCGAGCGCGACGCGCTCCGCGACAGCCTCGCGTTCCACCCCGTCCTCGCCGCCCGCCGCAACGTCAAGATGATCTTCAAGGCCAACCTCGTTACCTACCGCGGCCCCACCATGGTCGCCAACACCCTCCACGCCGCAGCCGTGTTGCTCCGCGACACCCTCGATTGGGATTGGTTCATCAATCTCAGCATCATTTTAGGCTAAGATAGAGAGGAGAGAGGGGAGGGAGAGAGAGAGAGAGAGAGACAGAGAGAAAGAGGGGGGCCTGAGAGAAAAGAGAGGGGTCCACCTTAAGAGAGGAAGAGAGAGAGAGAGAGAGAGAGAGAGAGAGAGAGAGAAGAGGGAGGGGTTATCTGTAGAAGGCAAAGAGAGTGCTAGTTGGCAATATCTTGGTCAAAGTCCAACCTTGGGAAGAAGCCAGGAATATCCAAGAATATCTTGGAAAAAGAAAAAAAAATTTTGGGGAAGGAGTTAAGGAGTATCTTACCTTTCCAAGACATTTTGGTATGAGTGGGAGGAGAGAGAAGAAAAGAAGAGATGAAAGAAGCAGATTTAGAGAGAGAAAAAGTGAGAAAAAGGATGTATGACTTGGAAGTGTTAAAAAATGCCACGTACACCTTTTGAGACTGTCAAATTATGTATTTGTAGTAGATATTTCGATCGTATCACCCAATGAATTATATATATATTTTTTCTTTTGTAAACATACAAATTTTAAATTAGAAATTATGAAATCGGATGAAGAAAATAATAATTCATAATGTAAGAATAAACAGTGCAAGCATTGTTTTTTTAATTTAAGGTAAGCACTTGATTGAAACAGTACTATAGAAAGTCAGGGACTAATGATATATGATTAAAAGTTTAGAGCCTGAAAATCGAAGTTTGAGAACAAAAAATAAAACTCCAGCTAAAACTTCATGGACTAATAGTGCAATTTACCCTAGCTAGGAGCACATAAGTCAAGGGACTAGGATTCTAAGGCACAACGCATCGCCACGATCAATTTTGGGCATCAGAACATTATTTTTGCAAACTAACAGTAGCAAGTCGTCCCTAGAGCAAGTGGCAAAAGGTTTGGTGGTTGGTACCCGAGATCCCAAGTTCGAATCCTAGTTGATTCACATTTCTAGCTAAGTTTATTTCTAAATAAAATAAACGAAGTGGGTACCTTGCCACGTATCTCTCAAAACAAAAAAAGAGAAAAACAATAACGGGTTTAGAGAGGGCCTAATATGTGCTCCTGGATACTGTTATCTGTTGATCGTAATGACAACACAATTAGGACTTTAGGGCACGACACACACGAGAGATACGCCAAGGGGATTACTAAAAAGATCTGTCTTTGTATTAATTATTTTTCGTGAAATTTGTTATGGAAGTCCGAATTCTCTTGAATTTGTGAATTTGTGATTTTAGAAGACAGGTGGTTGGCCAGGGGTAGACTGGTGGTTGATCTACGATCAGCTTCATTCGTATCGATCATTGCACGGTTAGTGGGCTTTATCTGTTAGTTTGACACGAACACGTAGCAAGTCCACCACACACCAGTGATCGATCGAACGATAGTGAATGGTCGACCAAGGGTAGCTTTGATTGTACAAGTTAAAAGGTTTTGGAGACCTGAATACGTGACAGTCTATCGCCCACTGGCAGTCCATTGGCTGTCAAGGTATGATTGACTAGTTTTTAAATTTGAATGGAAGATCGCTTGGGAAAGCAGAGAGAATCCTCAGAAAGTATCAGGCTTGGCAGTTGGTAGACTCGAGCTATCCAAATTGGTCGATGCAGGTGTTTGGCTATTCGGCCGAGGCCTTCCTGAAAGCTCTATAAATAGGGTTTTTGAATCTCTACTCTCTCACCCTAAACTCTCTTCGATCTCTTCTTCTTCTCCTCTAACGCGAGACCACTCTCATCCTTACCTTGTCATATATATGTTTCCTCTATTGAATCCCAAAAATCTATCGAGAATAAATTATTGATCATGTTGATTAGCATATTACTATATTTTCTTACTGTTACACCTGTTAAGTCATACTTAAAATGATTGTCGTTGTGGACTTTAGCTGCATGAAACATAATTGAAATATTGTTATGATACTGATTTGCTTGCATGGCTTATTACATGGTGACATTTAAGTGACAGAGTTGGTAGTAATGATTGTATTGAGTATAATCTTCGTGTGCTATAAGTCAAATTTGTTGCGTATCAGATTGACTGCACATGCAGAATATGACAACCCAATATTCCTACATCGGATTGTATGGAAGAGTGTGAGAAGCTTATATGCGACGTGTATATTAGAACTAATAGCTGTACTAACTTTTTCGTGCTGGTGGTTTGTGTTGGCTTATAGGAGGCAGCATATCCTGCCCTGTGAAAGAAGACCGGATTGGATCAAGTCATATTTAGAATGACGGAAGGTTGGATTGGATCGAGTCATGTTCAAAGTGGCTAGACGATGGTCAGATCAAATCACAATCAAAACCAATGGGGGATGTTTCTCTACGTTTTAAGTGAAATTAGTTGCAACTTTCTTACCACTCAAGTTTTGAAATTAATAGTTAACACCAACAATTGAATAAGTAGTATCAAAGTTAGAGGTCATGGGTTTAATTATAGTATGTTGCAAATTTATGTAGGTGTTTGGAGATTGTTGGCTTAAAGGGACAATCATGCTCCTCTACGACGAGAGGCAAAATTAGGCCGAGTCATATTCAAAATGGCTTTAAGTGCAAATAAAGATATTTGTAGGAGATTGATTGCATTCTTAGCCTATACTTTTAGCGGTACATTTTATGGTTATATCTTCTATTCTCTCTCAAAAAGTTGTAATTTTATAAATTTTTCTCTAAATTAAAAAATATCATAAGCGCTCTTGTATATATATATAGAAAGGCTTAGGACTAAAAGCTATAGGCAATAAAAGAATTGGTGAATATTTAAAAGGATAGTAAAAATATATTTGTATATTTAGAGAGATATTTGTGATATTTTTTACTTTGGAGCGGACAAGCATAATATTTTGAAGTTTTAGGGTGTGTTTGTCAGAATCAGTATCGAAATCGACATAGGAATAAGTTGAAAACGGAAGCTGAATGATTCATTACTTTATTCAGTTTGGTTCACTATTTAAATCGGAATTGGAATGATCCATTCCCATTGTCAATGTTTGGTTTAGATAGATATCAGAATCGTAATCAAATTAATATGTCAATTTTATCTTTATAATATATTAGTTTAAATTTAAAGTGAAAATTAAATATTAAAAATTTATGTCAAAATTTTAAAGTAATATAAAAAATTTAAATATATTTTTTAAAAAAATTAAAATTTGAAATTGAATGGGTATCAAAATTTTTGATTTAAATTCAAACTTAAAAATATAATTTAAATTTTAATTCAATTTGAATCCATAAATTTTAATTTTAATTTAAAATAAAAATTTGAATAAAAACTTTAGATTTTAAATTAAATTTAAATTTAAATTCAAATTTATAAATTAGATTTGAAATGCTTGATTGAATTTAATTTTTAATTTAAGTTCAAATTAAAATTTAAATTTATAAATATAATTTTTAAACTTAAACTTATATTTTAATTTAAAAATAAGCTTAAAAAAAGTTAAATTTAATTCGAACAAATTCATTCCGTCTGAAGTTAATTTTCAATCCGGTCCCCTAGGTCGGATTGAAAAAAAGGATAATTGGGGGGGTTTCCATTCAGCCGGGAGTCCCAATCTTCAATCGAAATGAAAATTTTGCTTAGCAAA